>NC_090911.1:519615-587904 GCF_040956055.1 Brachionichthys hirsutus | reverse complement strand
TCGTACACCGTATATTTTTTTCAAATGCGTTTATTTATGTACATAGTTGGACGTTATTAATTATGATACAGTTTAACATTTGATATTTTACACTTGCTTCATTATATTCTATCCACACGAAGTACCTGCTTAATAAATTATGTAAAGGAGCAAAATGAGCATCTATTGATCGATAGGTTTTCGAGACGTCTACGTTTCTGGCGTGGCTCTTTAGATCATAGAAACCGGAGGCAGCTATTTCCACGTCTTTTTTGCAGCAACACAATCCGAATATTCCACACCTTTCTTTGAAGCTTGTATCGATCCCTCGTATCGTCCTGACATTTGCTCCCACTCTTTGAAGCTTGCCTCTTCCATTTAACTTGATTCAGGTTCGGACATCGCGACTTGATGATTGGATCCAAAAAAAGTTTAAAACTAGCATCAAACCGCTCGTTTCGTTTGCGACGAAAATGGAATGGAGGCTACCGCGGCGAACTCGTTTGATTTGCCGTTTCGTGATATTCGGTGCATACCGCATGGTACCCATCATTTTCACATTTTCTTCTACGCCGTACACGTCTTAAAATGCATAAAAAACGTACTTTGTACGGCAAAAACGTACTGGTTGACAGGTATGGTAAAGCGTCTTTGAGTGTCTGGAAAAGCGCTATATAAAACCAACGCATTATTATTATTATTATTATTATTATTATTATCTACTCTAGATAATGAGGCAGGAGGCAGTTAGCTGGACTGGGCAACAGGACAGGAGGCCAACAACAGGGCAACAAGACTGGGGGCAACATCGAGAGGGAAAACTAGATGATGGTCAGGGGCAGATTTCAATGAGGACTTTGACACAGCTCTAAGGAGGAGGTAACATATTATTAGGTCGCTGTGTGTACATGAGAAGGTCTCAGGGGGGACAGTGAAGCTACAAGGAAGAGACGTAAAGAAGGGAGAGGACTTCAGGTACCTCGGGTCAACAGAGCAGAGTGATGGAGAGAATGTGGAAAGGAGGTGAAGAATCGTGTGCAGGCAGGCTGGAACGGGGGGAGGAAAGTATCAGGTGTGCTCTGTGATAGGACGAAGGGACAGGTCTACAAGACAGTGGTGAGGACAGCATGATGGACGGCTTAGAGACAGTGGTGAGGACAGCCACGATGGACGGCTTAGAGACAGTGGTGAGGACAGTATGATGGACGGCTTAGAGACAGTGGTGAGGACAGACATGATGGACGGCTTAGAGACAGTGGTGAGGACAGCCATGATGGACGGCTTAGAGACAGTGGTGAGGACAGCCATGATGGACGGCTTAGAGACAGTGGTGAAGACAGACATGATGGACGGCTTAGAGACAGTGGTGAGGACAGCCATGATGGACGGCTTAGAGACAGTGGTGAGGACAGACATGATGGACGGCTTAGAGACAGTGGTGAGGACAGCCATGATGGACGGCTTAGAGACGGTGGTGAGGACAGCCATGATGGACGGCTTAGAGACAGTGGTGAGGACAGCCATGATGGACGGCTTAGAGACAGTGGTGAGGACAGACATGATGGACGGCTTAGAGACAGTGGTGAGGACAGACATGATGGACGGTTAGAGACAGTGGTGAGGACAGACATGATGGACGGTTAGAGACAGTGGTGAGGACAGCCATGATGGACGGTTAGAGACAGTGGTGAGGACAGCCATGAACGGCTTAGAGACAGTGGTGAGGACAGCCATGATGGACGGCTTAGAGACAGTGGTGAGGACAGACATGATGGACGGCTTAGAGACAGTGGTGAGGACAGACATGATGGACGGTTAGAGACAGTGGTGAGGACAGCCATGATGGACGGTTAGAGACAGTGGTGAGGACAGCCATGATGGACGGCTTAGAGACAGTGGTGAGAACAGACATGATGGACGGTTAGAGACAGTGGTGAGGACAGACATGATGGATGGCATAGAGACAGTGGTGAGGACAGCCATGATGGACAGCTTAGAGACAGTGGTGAGGACAGCCATGATGGACGGCTTAGAGACAGTGGTGAGGACAGCCATGATGGACGGCTTAGAGACAATGGTGAGGACAGCCATGATGGACGGCTTAGAGACAGTGGTGAGGACAGACATGATGGACGGTTAGAGACAGTGGTGAGGACAGCCATGATGGACGGCTTAGAGACAGTGGTGAGGACAGACATGATGGACGGTTAGAGACAGTGGTGAGGACAGACATGATGGACGGTTAGAGACAGTGGTGAGGACAGCCATGATGGACGGCTTAGAGACAGTGGTGAGGACAGACATGATGGACGGTTAGAGACAGTGGTGAGGACAGACATGATGGACGGTTAGAGACAGTGGTGAGGACAGCCATGATGGACGGCTTAGAGACAGTGGTGAGGACAGACATGATGGACGGCTTAGAGACAGTGGTGAGGACAGCCATGATGGACGGCTTAGAGACAGTGGTGAGGACAGCCATGATGGACGGCTTAGAGACAATGGTGAGGACAGCCATGATGGACGGTTAGAGACAGTGGTGAGGACAGCCATGATGGACGGCTTAGAGACAGTGGTGAGGACAGACATGATGGACGGCTTAGAGATGGTGGTGAGGACAGACATGATGGACGGCTTAGAGACAGTGTCTCTGAGGAGAAGACAGGAGGCGGAGCTAGAAGTGGAGGAGGTGAAGATGCTGAGGTTCTCCTTGGGAGTGACCAGGTTGGACAGGATTAGAAATGAGACAATGAGAGGAACAGTGAAGGTTGGACGTTTTGGAGACAAGGTCAGAGAGGACATCTCCTCTATTTCCTTCACCAACACGCCCATTGAGGTCTGCTCTAATCAGGACTCTCACTGCTAGAGATGCTCTGAGTCATTCCAGAACTTCTCCTTCTCCTCTAACTCACCTCCTACCTGTGGAGCGTAAGAACTTCTCCTTCTCCTCTAACTCACCTCCTACCTGTGGAGCGTAAGAACTTCTCCTTCTCCTCTAACTCACCTCCTACCTGTGGAGCGTAAGAACTTCTCCTTCTCCTCTAGAACACTCTGCACCAACTTCTCCTTCAAGATAACTCCTCCTCCATCCCTCTTTCCTCTCCTCCGTTATAAACAACTTGAATCCTCAGCTTCTAGCCTTGCTTCCTTTCCTTCTGGTCTCCTGGACACATGTCAACCTTCCTCCTCCTCCTCATCATCATGTCCACCAGCTCTCTAGCTTTCCCCGTCATCGTCCCAACATTCAGAGTCCCTCCTCTCAGTCCTGAACTCTTCCATTTCCTCTTCTCTCGCTGCTGATGCACTGTCTTCCTCCTCTTCTTCCTCTTCTTCATCTCTGTCTTCGACCACAGTAATCTCATTTCCAGCAGCGTCTCGTGGGTTAACAACGCTGCTGAAGGCAAATCCAGAACCTGATTTTGTTACAAGGGAGAAACTGGCAATGCTACGTTAGCTCCTGCTAACCGCACTACCCGTAGCACCATGAGGCTGTCTATGAAGGGACATCCCTGGAAGAACCAACACAACATCACAACAGTAACAGCAACTTCCAACGCTTTGTCTATTACCGGTAACTTGCATTGCGTGATTACGCTAGTTTTACTGCTGCTAGTACACGTCTGTGTACTCCTGCTGCTGTTTTGTGATGTGTCTGTACTTGTGTGTTTTTTGTATTTAGTCATTACTGTTACATTTTGCACGACTTCACAGAGAAACATTCCTGGTCTGTGAACCCCCACTGACGATAAACTGATTCTGATTCTGGTTCTGATTCTGGTTCTGATTCTGGTTCTAAAAAGCCTGTAAATATCGTTCAGTGTAAAAAGGCTCCAGCCTCAATGACTGGGCAGGAATTTCTGCACAGATCTCCACTAGTAAACAGTAATACATTTCTAAATTCTTGGAAGGAGACATGGGGGTGGAAAACAAGACTGCATGCTGTGTGTGTGTGTGTGTGCATGCTGTGTGTGTGTGTGTGTGTGCATGTGTGTGTGTGTGTGTGTGTGTTAAAGGGCGCCTGGTGGATTTCACGTCCCACTTCCTCCAGCAAGGCGATTAGGCCAGACGTCTGTCACACACACACACGCACACACACACACACACACACACACACGCACACACACACACACGCACACACACACTCCCCCTCTCTCTCCTGTCTGCTAGACTAAACTCACCCTCGCTCACACACTATTCATGTCAGGATTTTTGAGGTGCCAGTAGTTCAAGTTGCTGAAGACATGTGAATATTATATTATACCAGTAAAGACATGTGAATATTATATTATACCAGTAAAGAAGTGTGAATATTATATTATACCAGTCAAGAAGTGTGAATATTATATTATACCAGTAAAGACATGTGAATATTATATTATACCAGTAAAGAAGTGTGAATATTATATTATACCAGTAAAGAAGTGTGAATATTATATTATACCAGTAAAGACATGTGAATATTATATTATACCAGTAAAGACATGTGAATATTATATTATACCAGTAAAGAAGTGTGAATATTATATTATACCAGTAAAGAGGTGTGAATATTATATTATACCAGTCAAGAAGTGTGAATATTATATTATACCAGTAAAGACATGTGAATATTATATTATACCAGTAAAGACATGTGAATATTATATTATACCAGTAAAGACATGTGAATATTATATTATACCAGTAAAGAGGTGTGAATATTATATTATACCAGTCAAGAAGTGTGAATATTATATTATACCAGTAAAGAGGTGTGAATATTATATTATACCAGTCAAGAAGTGCGAATATTAAATTATACCAGTAAAGAAGTGTGAATATTATATTATACCAGTAAAGAGGTGTGAATATTATATTATACCAGTAAAGACATGTGAATATTATATTATACCAGTAAAGACGTGAATATTATATTATACCAGTCAAGAAGTGTGAATATTATATTATACCAGTAAAGACGTGAATATTATATTATACCAGTCAAGAAGTGTGAATATTATATTATACCAGTAAAGAAGTGTGAATATTATATTATACCAGTAAAGACATGTGAATATTATATTATACCAGTAAAGACGTGAATATTATATTATACCAGTCAAGAAGTGTGAATATTATATTATACCAGTAAAGACGTGAATATTATATTATACCAGTCAAGAAGTGTGAATATTATATTATACCAGTAAAGAAGTGTGAATATTATATTATACCAGTAAAGACATGTAAATATTATATTATACCAGTAAAGAGGCGGTACGGACCTACAATAAAAGCAACAGATTTGTTCTGCGCTTTCTGGGTCACAGGAAGATAGAAAATACTACTACAGTACTACTACAACTACTACTACGTCTCAATGTTCATTCAGAGGGCAGAGAACCTACAAACGCGTTCACATCAAATCTTTCAACAGTCTGAAACTGCTGCTGTTCTCCCAGAACAACCTGAACGAGACGCCCCCTTTAGATCCATGCCGGAGGGACGAAGAGGGACAAAGGGGGACAAAGGGGGACGAAGAGGGACAAAGAGGGACAAAGAGGGACAAAGAGGGACAAAGAGGGACGAAGAGGGACAAAGAGGGACGAAGAGGGACGAAGAGGAACAAAGAGGGACGAAGAAGGACGAAGAAGGACGAAGAGGAACGAAGAGGGACGAAGAGGGACGAAGAGGGACAAAGAGGGACAAAGACCAATCAGTCAGGATGCGCTGGACAAGCATGTCAAGGACAGGACAAAGACAGGGTCGTTTCGGATGTGCCAGTGAGCGATTGAATGTTTTTAGGCTTAGATGACGAGTAAAACGCTTTTAATTGAAGTTAGCGTTTGTGGTTGAGGGACCAGAAGTGTTGTGTGTGTGTGTGTGTGTGTGTGTGTGTGCGTGTGCGTGTGTGCTCAGGTTTAGGAGAGCATCATGGATGATGGATTGATTATACATTGATGGATAAAGTGAAACGATGACCACATGACCCGAACCAACCAATGACAAAACCTAACAGACATGCATTTGATTGGCTCTTTGTCTCCCCGATGCTTCTTCAACTTCCACCAGTTTCCCCGACTGACGCAAACACGGAAGTTTGTCCTGCCCAGCTTTCTGTTGAGTTTTTGTTAAAATAAAGTTTGATTTCAAAACGAATAAATATACGAGTGTATAAAGATTACGTACACAAAAACATTACATACATTGAAATAATTTCTAGGTGATATTTAAATTTTAAGCCTTTTTGTTCAATGAGCCACAAATTAATTTTATATATGCCAAACTATCATCATAAAATGTTTGAACGCAGGCATTTGCTTATTAGGCCAGAGCGCCTATCCTAGGCGGAAGGGGCGGGGCTATTGCTTTTGCAACGCCGTTGTTCACGACCAACACACTCACGCCCACACACACACGCACACTCAACAGCACGCACACGCACACACCCCGACACTAAACACACACGCACACACACCGACCGACACTAAACACACACGCACACACACACACCCCGACACTAAACAACACACACACACACACAGACCGTAGCCCTCGTCGAGACCATTCTGAAAATGTATTTTGTGTAATAATCGCGTACTCAGAAAAAAAGTTATGTTTTTGCTCAAATTCTTTATTTTTCTTTGTTCTGCTGTTTGACCCCCTGAGGGGGTCAGTTGAGGATTAAGTGCAGACGCTGCTTATTCCTCCCCCATGTGGGTTCTCCAGCTGTCTCCCACCTCCAGACACACAAAACTTAGGTTAACTGGACACACTAATTTAACCGTAGAAGGAAAGATACCCAACATCATAAGAGAAAGAAATAACTCTGAGCTGCTAAACGGTGACGCTAGAAGCAGAAGCTCTCCTCCAGCACGGAGGGACATTTGTGTTATTGAACCAAAGGAGCCATTAGCAGTCCTGGTCCACAATGTCCCCACAGAAGGAGACAGACGAGGCTCAAAAACATTCATTCAAAGCTCGCAAATCTTGATTCTCAAAAAAATCTGAAAATAAAATAATTGCTTGAGTTGTGGTTCACAGACATTGAATATTAATATTTTTACCATAAATGTTTTTCTCAAGTCTTTTAGGCTCTGGCAGATCTAAGCATTTAAGTCTGACTCCTGGTTTGTCTGTTAAGTTTTATTTTCTTGGAGGTCGTCGGCTCCTCTTCTTCCTCCTCAGTTGGACTCTTCCATTTGGCAAAGAAGCTCTTCAAAGACGTGGTCAACGTATCACGTGACCAAGAAAATTCACAGGCGAATGTTACATTGGAGAGAATCCGGTGGTTTTTCAAAACAAAACACCTTTTAGATGCTAAGAATCGATACAACGGAAACGGTATAAATGAGTTATTCTTTCTGTGCGGTCAGATATTCATCAACAGAGCAGCGGTAAATAATGAAATACAGGCCGACATTTGGTTTCCTAGGCGAATATCATGGTTCACTTTTATTAAAAGCATCATAGCTACAATTCATCATACATGATGTCTCAAAAAAACAGAACAAAACACCAAAAAAGGAGAAAAAAAACATTTACATGGTATGTCTGTAAACTTCAAGGCTAGATAAGAACTTTGAGGTAATGCTCTTCAGCTTGCTGGCTAAAAGTAACAAAAATCCATTTTTCTCATGAAAAGTAGCTAAGTAGTAAAGGTACCTGATTATTTAACTCTTTAACACCAGTGCATTAACAGGAACAGAGCGAGACAATTGATTGCAGTACTTATTTGCCATCATTTACAGTTTTGTTTTTCTATACGACACTTGTGGTTATTTATATAGTGTGTTTGTGTTTGTGTGTGGGGGGGGGGGGGGGGGTGAGTCGTGTTCGAACATTCAAAAGCTGCCTTGGTTATTGCTGTCTCAGCATTAGAGGACAAAGAGGGTCTCTGACGGGGAGGATGACGTCCGGGGTCGGCTCCG
Organism: Brachionichthys hirsutus; assembly: GCF_040956055.1. Lineage (NCBI taxonomy): Eukaryota > Metazoa > Chordata > Actinopteri > Lophiiformes > Brachionichthyidae > Brachionichthys > Brachionichthys hirsutus. The sequence goes on along the minus strand of NC_090911.1, from coordinate 580,015 downwards.
CCCCCGCCGGCGTCCTCGCTCCATGTCCGCTGGGCTGGCTGTGATGCTTAACGGCGCAGAGACCCGGCCTCAGTGTGTGTTTCAATCGACTTTCAAACATTTGAACCATTTGCAGCGCCTGATTTATCCCGGGCACTTGAACTGGTCTCGAGCGCCGCTCGCGCTTTTCAAGTATTTAAAACTCAGCAGAGTTGAAGCCTGTGAATTAGCAACTCTGTTGAAACGATGCGTCGGCCCCGACTCGGCCAGGCCTGGTGTCAGTGTGTGTGACTAGAGGAACAGTCTTTAAAGAGAAGGTCACTAGGAAGCAGCGCTCGGCCTGGAACTACCCAAAGATGAAGGAAACACAATAAAACAAGAGAAAAAACTGGGGGTCTCAACCTTCCCATGTGCCCTTTGAAGAATCGACCTGAAACAACACGCCTCCAAAGCCCTTCACAGAAACCTTCAAACGTTTCCGCCGGCGTGGAGAGGACCAATCAGAAAGCCGCCCACCGCTCCGGAGCCAAAACCGAGAAGGGAGACGCAGGATTGAGACGAGGCAGTGGAAAGATTCAGTGTGGGACTGGGATCGACAGCGTCGGGCCGGCGCGGCGTGCACACGCACACACGCACACACGCAAGGGAAGCCGTCGGCGGGGACAGGGTTCGAGGGGCTTGCGTGCGTGCGTGCGTGTGTGTGTGTGTGTGCGTGTCGTGGCAGTCAGTGTGAGACTGAGCTTTAGGCCAGTCTTGGTATCGTGTTCCTCCGACCTGGTCCGATATGTGAGAACCAAGAATCGGCCCCCGAAACAGAACCGCTCAACTCCATTACCCACAGTTCATTTGTGCAGCAGCTTTATCAGACACACAGCCAGGTTAGCTGCGATGTCGTTATTAGAGAACTGATGTCGGAAGGAGCACCGGCGGGGGGGGGGGGGGGGGGCATGTGAACAACCCAACGATCCACGCGGAGGAAGGAAAAGCCGAAAGCCGACGATGAGAATGAGAATGAGAATGGTGGAACCTCGAGAAAAAGAAACGCACGGGGATGCTGTCGGCAGGACACGGGCCAATCAGAGGAGACATAACTTAACACACCCACCTGGCCAAAGACGAATGAGAGAAACCAACAAAGATGAACACAGGGCGTGTGATGGAGGGGGGGGGGGGGGGGGGGGCGTGTCCAAGGCCAGTCAGTTCTATGTCTCAGTTCAGTCACTCGTGTCCTTCTGTGGAGACGCCACCACCGTCTCCTCCTCCACCATCCCTCCATCTTCCCCTCTCGTCTGCTCCTCCGCTCTCCCTTCCTTCTCTTCAGCCAAGTCACTCTCTCCTCCCTCCTCCTCCTCCTCCTCCGCCTCCTCGTCTCCTGCGGTTTTAAGGCCCTCCTTCTCCGTAACTCTCGGTGGGTTTGTGGTCACGATGCCGCCGCCCAGCACTCCGGCCACGGCGCTCTGCAGCTCAGCCAGGGTGGAGGCGGTGGGGAAGCCCGGCAGGCTGAGCCCCCCGAGGCCTGGAGGGAGGAACAAGGAGGAGTAGAGGAGGCCGGGCGTCATGGAGGAGAGGAGGAAGGGGTTGAATGCCAGGGTACCAGCAGACATGCCGGCGGCAGCCAGAAGAGCCGCCGCGTCGCCGTTGAGGGAAACGTCAGTCGACGAATCAGCAGCTGGTATCTGAGCCGCTGAAGTGACATCATTAACTGACTTCTCCATCTTCTTCGCCTTCTTCACTCCTCCCTCCTTTCCCTCAGTCACCTCCCCTTCTTCCTCCTCATCCATATAACCGTCTTCTTTCTCCTCTCCCTCTCTCCTCTTCTTCCTCGTCACCCCTTCGTCACTTTCCACCTCCGTTGTTCCATTAGCATTCCCTGATGCGGAGGCAACGGCGGCGTTGGAAACGGCAGTGGCGGCTGTCGCCAGGCTGCCACCAAAGAGCCCGCCTATGCTGAACATGTTGGGGAGCGTGGCGGCCATGTTGGGCAGGCCTCCCATGCCGGGCAGCATCAGGGGCAGCATGGAGGCGGCAGCGGCGTGCTTTGGGTCGGTGGGTGCAGAGAAGGGCATCAGACTAGCAGCCAGCTGGAGGGGGTGGAGAGACGAGAGGTCCATCCCTCCAAACAAGCTGTTCAGCAGCAGAGGGTTGATGCTTCCTGCAGACGGGATTCAGAAGACGCGCTTTCAGCACCAACACAACGTCCAAAGCTCAGACTGTCATTTGTTATAGTCGTCCCGATATAACGCGGTTCATCTTCCGCCACTTCGTGGAGTTTTAATGCAATGTTTCAGATTTTATTTTTTGCACTTGAACGCACCTTGAAGCGGCTCAAGACGAAGGGGCGCGGTCGGAGGAACTGTGAAATACGCGCGAGTTGCTATTAATAACTTCTCATGTGTTCAACCGCGTAGGTTGATCATTAAAATTAAATTCGTTATTTCTAAAAGCTATCATGTTTATTTGTTAAGCGTTTGTTTTATAGCGCTCTTATTCTCTGTGTAAAAAGAGGCTTTTATTTTGTAGGAGCATAAACGTCACGCCCCTTTTGGGTTTTGTTTCTTCCTGTTGATACATGTAGCCGCTGCCGTTCCGCTGTGCTAAGCTATCCAATAAAGCAGCATGAGAGGCTAAAGACAGCACGAGTAGAATATTTGTTCTTCTGCACTCCAAGCCGCTCTTTCCTCGACCTGCACGCCTTAACATTATTAACAGGAAAACGTTTACTGTACGTACTATATATTTATATTTCTCAAACAAATGTTTAGTTCTGAAAAGGTTCTGATCTTTGGTTTCATTCTATAATCTGAAACAATCTATTTAGATTAATGCCTGACTGTTAAACGTGTATAAAGTGTGTGGTGAGGGGTTTTACAGCCTTAAAACATTTATGTACATGTATAATAATAAAAAAAATAAAGATGACTACATTGCGGATTTCACTTATTGCGGGTTGTTTTTGGAACGTAACCCCCGCGGAAAATGAGGGACTACTGTACACTGTATGTTCCGGACTGTAAGTCACTGTTTTTTTCCAGTTCGGCTGGTCCTGTATTTTGTCATTGATGTTAGACGTAGCACGACTTCACCGAGAAACGTTCCTAGTCTGTGAACCCTCACTGCCAATGGCAATAAACCACTTCTGATTCTGATATATTAAAGTACGTACAGTAAACTCCCAGCTATCGGCAGTTCCAGCTCAAGTATCTGGAACCTGGAAAAAACTGTCCCCGAGTCTGTTTGTCCTGCTCTTGTGCAGCCTGTGCAGGACAAACAGACTCAGGGACAGCCCCCCCCCCACAGAGCCATCAGCGCTCTGAACAACAACCAGCACTAAACAATATAACTACTCACCATGTGGAATAACTAATGTATTCTACTACTATATGCAAAGTACTGGACGCGCTCTCTGCATGCACTCCATCACCTTTGTGTTGTTTTCTTCCATCACTTGTATTTTATGTTGTACCGAAGCACCAGACGGATCTCGTTGTGTATCCACGATGCAATGACAATAAAGGCTTTCTCTTCTATTCTACGTCCCTCGGCTGGCCTGGGAACGCCTCGGGACCCCCCCAGGAGCGCTGGAAGAAGTGGCCGGGGAGAGGGAAGTCTGGGCTTCCCTGCTTAGGCTGCTGCCCCCCGCGACCCGACCCCGGGTATGATGGATGGATGGTGATAGAATGAGATCGGTAAGTTTCTTACCGGTAACGAGCTCGTTATGCTAATTCAGCCTCCCAGGTATGTTCTGTATCCTGTTGTGTAGCTGAATTACTGTCGATGTGTTTCGTTAACATACCGTATACCTATCCAGCTTGTGTATGCTACGTGAAGAATACACAACAAGCTATGCTACACACAGCATACACACGTAGCTGACGGGGTGTGGTGTGCTTGCTACAGGTAGCTGAACACCGGTAACCATAAATGTGTTTTGTTTTTGCGCAAAATTCCCAAAAAAGTGCAACTTATTGATGTTTTTCTTCTTCTTCATGATACATTTTTTGACTAGTGCAACTTGTACTTCATCTGATTATATACATATATATGTGTCCCGATGGGATTATTTAAGTCAGGGGTCACCATCGCGGTGCCCGCAAGGACCTTGTGAGTCGCCGTGAGCCCTTCTAAAAATAGCTGACCAGTGATGCGTCTAATGTTTCTATCCATCAATCCATTTTCTTCTCTTCCACACCTGCTTCATCTGCTCTGTGGGTCACAGATGTTACTGGAACCAATCCCAGTGGAGTACGGGTGAGAGGCGGGGTCACGGGAGTTACTGGAGCCAATCCCAGTGGAGTACGGGTGAGAGGCGGGGTCACGTGTGTTACTGGAGCCAATCCCAGTGGAGTACGGGTGAGAGGCGGTTCCACCCTGAAGCGTCCTCAGAGCATTGCGGCGCAACACGCAGACAGAGAACCTTTCAGGGGGGCAGAAACGGAGATAGTCATCACGACTCTCTCCGGGTCAACCCCCCCCCTTTTTTGTCCACCTACGTTTCACATATTAAGTGTCTTTGGAGTTTATTGTAATTTATTGTAACTTATGTAATCTATTGTCATTTTGCATCTGTGGTGTAATTTATTGTAAATTAATTGTTAGTTTGCATCGGTGGTGTAAAATCATTTTTAGTTTTCTAATGTTACTTTGCATCAATTGAGCAATTTAATATTCGTTTTATTTTTATTTGTATTGTTAAATGTCGATGATTTATGTACGAAGGACTTTCTCTTAGACAGGATGTTTGACTGTACTTGTACTGTAATACATGCTACTGTTTGACTGTACTTGTACTGTAATACATGCTACTGTGTGACTGTACTTGTAGTGTAATACATGCTACCGTGTGACTGTACTTGTACTGTAATACATGCTACCGTGAGACTGTACTTGTACTGTAATACATGCTACCGTGAGACTGTACTTGTACTGTAATACATGCTACCGTTTGACTGTACTTGTACTGCAATACATGCTACCGTTTGACTGTACTTGTACTGTAATACATGCTACTGTGTGACTGTACTTGTACTGTAATACATACTACTGTGTGACTGTACTTGTACTGTAATACATGCTACTGTGTGACTGTACTTGTACTGTAATACATGCTACTGTGAGACTGTACTTGTACTGTAATACATGCTACTGTGAGACTGTACTTGTACTGTAATACATGCTACTGTGAGACTGTACTTGTACTGTAATACATGCTACTGTGAGACTGTACTTGTACTGTAATACATACTACTGTGTGACTGTACTTGTACTGTAATACATACTACTGTGAGACTGTACTTGTACTGTAATACATGCTACTGTGAGACTGTACTTGTACTGTAATACATGCTACTGTGAGACTGTACTTGTACTGTAATACATGCTACTGTGAGACTGTACTTATACTGTAATACATGCTACCGTGTGACTGTACTTGTACTGTAATACATGCTACCGTTTGACTGTACTTGTACTGTAATACATACTACTGTGTGACTGTACTTGTACTGTAATACATACTACTGTGTGACTGTACTTGTACTGTAATACATGCTACTGTGAGACTGTACTTGTACTGTAATACATGCTACTGTGAGACTGTACTTGTACTGTAATACATGCTACTGTGAGAGTGTACTTGTACTGTAATACATGCTACTGTGAGACTGTACTTGTACTGTAATACATGCTACTGTGAGACTGTACTTGTACTGTAATACATGCTACTGTGAGACTGTACTTGTACTGTAATACATACTACTGTGTGACTGTACTTGTACTGTAATACATACTACTGTGAGACTGTACTTGTACTGTAATACATGCTACTGTGAGACTGTACTTATACTGTAATACATGCTACTGTGAGACTGTACTTATACTGTAATACATGCTACTGTGTGACTGTACTTATACTGTAATACATGCTACTGTGTGACTGTACTTGTACTGTAATACATGCTACTGTGTGACTGTACTTGTACTGTAATACATGCTACTGTGTGACTGTACTTGTACCGTAATACATGCTACTGTGTGACTGTACTTGTACCGTAATACATGCTACTGTGTGACTGTACTTGTACCGTAATACATGCTACTGTGTGACTTTACTTGTACCGTAATACATGCTACTGTGTAACTTTACTTGTACTGTAATACATGCTACTGTGTGACTGTACTTGTACTGTAATACATGCTACTGTGTGACTGTACTTGTACTGTAATACATGCTACTGTGTGACTGTATTTGTACTGTAATACATGCTACTGTGTGACTGTACTTGTACTGTAATACATGCTACTGTGAGACTGTACTTGTACTGTAATACATGCTACTGTGAGACTGTACTTGTACTGTAATACATGCTACTGTGAGACTGTACTTGTACTGTAATACATGCTACTGTGAGACTGTACTTGTACTGTAATACATGCTACTGTGTGACTGTACTTGTACTGTAATACATGCTACTGTGTGACTGTACTTGTACTGTAATACATGCTACTGTGTGACTGTACTTGTACTGTAATGCATGCTACTGTGTGACTGTACTTGTACTGTAATACATGCTACTGTGTGACTGTACTTGTACTGTAATACATGCTACTGTGAGACTGTACTTGTACTGTAATACATGCTACTGTGAGACTGTACTTGTACTGTAATACATGCTACTGTGAGACTGTACTTGTACTGTAATACATGCTACTGTGAGACTGTACTTGTACTGTAATACATGCTACTGTGTGACTGTACTTGTACTGTAATACATACTACTGTGAGACTGTACTTGTACTGTAATACATACTACTGTGAGACTGTACTTGTACTGTAATACATGCTACTGTGAGACTGTACTTGTACTGTAATACATGCTACTGTGAGACTGTACTTGTACTGTAATACATGCTACTGTGTGACTGTACTTGTACTGTAATACATGCTACTGTGTGACTGTACTTGTACTGTAATACATGCTACTGTGTGACTGTACTTGTACTGTAATACATGCTACTGTGTGACTGTACTTGTACTGTAATACATGCTACTGTGTGACTGTACTTGTACTGTAATACATGCTACTGTGTGACTGTACTTGTACTGTAATACATGCTACTGTGTGACTGTACTTGTACTGTAATACATGCTACTGTGTGACTGCACTTGTACTGTAATACATGCTACTGTGTGACTGCACTTGTACTGTAATACATGCTACTGTGTGACTGTACCTGTACTGTAATACATGCTACTGTGTGACTGTACTTGTACTGTAATACATGCTACTGTGTGACTGTACTTGTACTGTAATACATGCTACTGTGTGACTGTACTTGTACTGTAATACATGCTACTGTGTGACTGTACTTGTACTGTAATACATGCTACTGTGTGACTGCACTTGTACTGTAATACATGCTACTGTGAGACTGTACTTGTACTGTAATACATGCTACTGTGAGACTGTACTTGTACTGTAATACATGCTACTGTGTGACTGTACTTGTACTGTAATACATGCTACTGTGTGACTGTACTTGTACTGTAATACATGCTACTGTTTGACTGTACTTGTACTGTAATACATGCTACCGTGTGACTGTACCTGTACTGTAATACATACTACCGTGTGACTGCACCTGTACTGTAATACATGCTACCGTGTGACTGTACTTGTACTGTAATACATGCTACTGTGTGACTGTACCTGTACTGTAATACATACTACCGTGTGACTGTACCTGTACTGTAATACATGCTACCGTGTGACTGTACTTGTACTGTAATACATGCTACTGTGTGACTGTACTTGTACTGTAATACATGCTACTGTGAGACTGTACTTGTACTGTAATACATGCTACTGTGAGACTGTACTTGTACTGTAATACATGCTACTGTTTGACTGTACTTGTACTGTAATACATGCTACCGTGTGACTGTACCTGTACTGTAATACATACTACCGTGTGACTGCACCTGTACTGTAATACATGCTACCGTGTGACTGTACTTGTACTGTAATACATGCTACTGTGTGACTGTACTTGTACTGTAATACATGCTACTGTGTGACTGCACTTGTACTGTAATACATGCTACTGTGAGACTGTACTTGTACTGTAATACATACTACTGTGAGACTGTACTTGTACTGTAATACATGCTACTGTGTGACTGTACTTGTACTGTAATACATGCTACTGTTTGACTGTACTTGTACTGTAATACATGCTACCGTGTGACTGTACCTGTACTGTAATACATACTACCGTGTGACTGCACCTGTACTGTAATACATGCTACTGTGTGACTGTACCTGTACTGTAATACATACTACCGTGTGACTGTACCTGTACTGTAATACATGCTACCGTGTGACTGTACTTGTACTGTAATACATGCTACCGTGTGACTGTACTTGTACTGTAATACATGCTACTGTGAGACTGTACTTGTACTGTAATACATGCTACTGTGAGACTGTACTTGTACTGTAATACATGCTACTGTGTGATTGTACTTGTACTGTAATACATGCTACTGTGTGACTGTACCTGTACTGTAATACATACTACCGTGTGACTGTACCTGTACTGTAATACATGCTACCGTGTGACTGTACTTGTACTGTAATACATGCTACTGTGTGGCTGTACGTACTGTAATACATGCTACTGTGTGACTGTACTTGTACTGTAATACATGCTACTGTGTGACTGTACTTGTACTGTAATACATGCTACTGTTTGACTGTACTTGTACTGTAATACATGCTACTGTTTGACTGTACTTGTACTGTAATACATACTACTGTGAGACTGTACTTGTACTGTAATACATGCTACTGTGAGACTGTACTTGTACTGTAATACATGCTACTGTGTGACTGTACTTGTACTGTAATACATGCTACTGTGTGACTGTACTTGTACTGTAATACATGCTACTGTGTGACTGTACTTGTACTGTAATACATGCTACTGTGTGACTGTACTTGTACTGTAATACATGCTACTGTGTGACTGTACTTGTACTGTAATACATGCTACTGTGTGACTGTACTTGTACTGTAATACATGCTACTGTGTGACTGTACTTGTACTGTAATACATGCTACTGTGTGACTGCACTTGTACTGTAATACATGCTACTGTGTGACTGCACTTGTACTGTAATACATGCTACTGTGTGACTGTACCTGTACTGTAATACATGCTACTGTGTGACTGTACTTGTACTGTAATACATGCTACTGTGTGACTGTACTTGTACTGTAATACATGCTACTGTGTGACTGTACTTGTACTGTAATACATGCTACTGTGTGACTGCACTTGTACTGTAATACATGCTACTGTGAGACTGTACTTGTACTGTAATACATGCTACTGTGAGACTGTACTTGTACTGTAATACATGCTACTGTGTGACTGTACTTGTACTGTAATACATGCTACTGTGTGACTGTACTTGTACTGTAATACATGCTACTGTTTGACTGTACTTGTACTGTAATACATGCTACTGTGTGACTGTACCTGTACTGTAATACATACTACCGTGTGACTGCACCTGTACTGTAATACATGCTACCGTGTGACTGTACTTGTACTGTAATACATGCTACTGTGTGACTGTACCTGTACTGTAATACATACTACCGTGTGACTGTACCTGTACTGTAATACATGCTACCGTGTGACTGTACTTGTACTGTAATACATGCTACTGTGTGACTGCACCTGTACTGTAATACATGCTACCGTGTGACTGTACTTGTACTGTAATACATGCTACTGTGTGACTGTACTTGTACTGTAATACATGCTACTGTGTGACTGCACTTGTACTGTAATACATGCTACTGTGAGACTGTACTTGTACTGTAATACATACTACTGTGAGACTGTACTTGTACTGTAATACATGCTACTGTTTGACTGTACTTGTACTGTAATACATGCTACTGTGTGACTGTACCTGTACTGTAATACATACTACCGTGTGACTGCACCTGTACTGTAATACATGCTACTGTGTGACTGTACCTGTACTGTAATACATACTACCGTGTGACTGTACCTGTACTGTAATACATGCTACCGTGTGACTGTACTTGTACTGTAATACATGCTACTGTGTGACTGTACTTGTACTGTAATACATGCTACTGTGAGACTGTACTTGTACTGTAATACATGCTACTGTGAGACTGTACTTGTACTGTAATACATGCTACTGTGTGATTGTACTTGTACTGTAATACATGCTACTGTGTGACTGTACCTGTACTGTAATACATACTACCGTGTGACTGTACCTGTACTGTAATACATGCTACCGTGTGACTGTACTTGTACTGTAATACATGCTACTGTGTGGCTGTACATACTGTAATACATGCTACTGTGTGACTGTACTTGTACTGTAATACATGCTACTGTGTGACTGTACTTGTACTGTAATACATGCTACTGTTTGACTGTACTTGTACTGTAATACATGCTACTGTTTGACTGTACTTGTACTGTAATACATGCTACTGTGAGACTGTACTTGTACTGTAATACATACTACTGTGTGACTGTACCTGTACTGTAATACATACTACCGTGTGACTGCACCTGTACTGTAATACATGCTACTGTGTGACTGTACCTGTACTGTAATACATACTACTGTGTGACTGTACCTGTACTGTAATACATACTACCGTGTGACTGCACCTGTACTGTAATACATGCTACTGTGTGACTGTACCTGTACTGTAATACATACTACTGTGTGACTGTACTTGTAAATTTAAATGATTGAAAAAAGGTTCTAAAATGTTTTGTACGAGCTCAGCGGCCGCTGATATTTGTTGCGTAAAGATCAGTTTGCGGGCGCAGTGAAGGAGAGAACCCCGAAAACATTGCTGAAAAAAGACAAACACTAACAGCGAACGGGAGGAGGAGTCTTTTTTTTACCACCGTGAAAGATTGGCGATGACAAAGCGGCTCAATGTGGAGAGACATTTCCGACTGGGCCGAAACATTTTACCCCGCTAACTGCCCCCCGGGGCAGCGGCCTGCGAGCGCAGAACGCCCGTGAGCAGGGCGACCAGCTGTCCCGCATTTTAATGTTACCGCCACATATTTGATATTAATACTTAAAGTCATAGCGTCACCAGCGCGGGTTCGCTGCGCCTCTTTCTCTCCTTCACGCAAGCGAAACATGGAGGTCGTTTCTGATTGGATGCTCTGTCCTTCCGGTATGATTGACAGCTGCCTGTCATCGTTCACTGCATGCGGGTCTACTTTCCCACAACCAAACAAAGACGCTAACGCCGCGGGAAATGATCGTTTATCAGAGAAAAACACAGAACAATCCACTAAAGAACGCAGCTGCTCCTAAAACCGTGACCGGGAACAAGTTTATTCCTGCTAGAAGCAGCTCAGGAGGATTCTCAGTCCGTTCTGAAATCATCCTGCAGCAGCAGGTCTGACTGGGATTGGAGACCTGCTGTTTAAATTAGTTTATATATATATTTTTACCTGTTAAAACAACACAAGATTAGAAAAAATAATAATTGATAGCCCCATTCTTTGTGGAATGCTTATTTCCATGGTTTCTCAAGAGTTTGTATAAAATAAAAGACTTCTGAACAAGTCAAATCTGTTCCCTAACGTTGTTAATAATTAGTGTGAGTAATCATTAAACATGATCAGTGTATTTACATAGATGAATATCATTAATGATTAATGGTACATTGAGCAAACGTTTTATTTCAGAAGTGCGTATCAAACTGGTAGCCCTTTGCATGAATCGGTGCCCAGGAAGTAGCCCTCGGCTTCAAAAAGGTTCCCGACCCCTGGTTTAAGTACCGTATTTTCACACCCATAGGACGCACCCAAAAGTCTTAGATTTTTTTCAAAATGTGCCGCGCGTCCATTGGTCCGCGCGGCCTATTTGTTGTTGTAAGGCGGACTCAGTCAGGCACCTCGCGGAGTGATATGCCGATGCGCATCACCATGTTCCGTGTTGACGGAAGTGGCTGCCGGTCCCGCAGCAGAACACGGGAATAGAGCAGCGGAGAGAGAATCCAGCATTAATGAATCAATGGAGGAAGAGGAGGAAGCAAGAAGAAGACCTGCAGCAACTCGGTTCTTGCGATCGGCGACTCCGTGCGCGGCGATCTCACCAATACGGTCTAAACCGGAGTGAAGCTAGCTAGCGCGCTAACGGGCTAACTAGCAAGCTAGTTTATCATCATCATCCCCGGTGGATTAACCAAAGAACTCCAACCGTTCAACGTTAAACTGCGGGCTGCGTGGGAGCGCTGGACGACAGAAGGAGAACACAGTTCCACTCAGAGTGGAAGGCAGCGCAGCGCCACAGTTTGACTGGATTGTAGCTGCTTCGGCTAACTGTCTGCTAGCATTGTTGTTCGCTTCATTTCCGAGGCGCCGCACGGCACAGAAAGAGACTCTGACAGTGAAGAAAGAGGCTGGCATGTTTGACGGAGATCTAGCGCAGCTGTTCACTACAGAAACAGAGGATGAGGACTTTGATGGGTTTGATTAATGACTCTGTTTTGCTCCGTCTCTATTTCCTAAAATGCGCACTAGTATGCTTGTTTGATTGATGATGATTAAAGATGTGAGTACCAAACTCAGTTTTGCTCCTGCTTTATTTTGCGCACCTATCATGCCGGCGCCTTTTGATCCGCGCGCCCTTTGTATGTTTGAAATACCGAAAAATCAGCTGTTAATGAGACTGCGGCGAATCACCAGGTGCGTCATAAGGTCGTGAAAATACGGTATTCTGGTTATTCATGTTATAAATATATGTCAGTAATCTCTCTCCCTCTGTTTGTCTCTCTCTCTCTGTCTGCATGTCCTTCTGTCCGTGGTGCTGCAGAACCTGGACCTGTGTCCCTCACCGCTGATGTCCACATCGCTAGCATTAGCATTTATATGAGTCTTAGGTTCTGTCCAAGGTTTCTGCCTGTTAAAGGGAAGTTTTTCCTTGCCTCCGTCTCCAAAGTTCTCGCTCTTGTGGGTCCAGTTACCACCCCAACTCCGAAACATTGATTCTTTCCATCATTTCAAGTCACAACTCAAAACACATCTGTTTAAAACTGCATACTCAATCTGATGCCAACTGTCATTTTTTATTACCACATCACTTTAATTTATTTCAGTTAAATTTATTTTGGTTTTACCAATTTCTATTCTGTTAAATTCTTATTCTATACGGTGTCCTTGAGTGCCGAGAAAGGCGCCTTTAAATAAAATGTATTATTATTATAAGTTGGGTTCTGTCTCTCCCTGCTAATCCTGTGAAGCAGCGGTCCCCAACCTTTTTCCTGCCACGGACCGGTTTCATGCCGTGAAATCTTTTCGTGGATCGGCGGGGGGTGGGTGGGTGTATAATTAAATTTAAATTTAAAAAGAGGAATATAATCTTACCAATAAACTTTATATTATGCACTTGCAATAAATATTAAATAAATAATTAATAGTTACACAATATCTACTCACCATAAATTGCAGTCCCAATAATTACTTCTGTCCTTCATGGTTTTTTGTTTCATAAATTCCATATTCTTATTTTTTAATCTGGGTTCTTGTTTTTTAATCCGGGTGCTTGTTTTTTAATCCGGGTTCTTGTTTTTTAATCCGGGTTCTTGTTTTTTAATCCGGGTTCTTGTCTTTTAATCCGGGTTCTTGTCTTTTAATCCGGGTTCTTGTTTTTTAATCCGGGTTCTTGTTTTTTAATCCGGGTTCTTGTCTTTTAATCCGGGTTCTTGTCTTTTAATCCGGGTTCTGGTCTCAATGTGCCGAAGCAGTTTTGACCCCTTCATTGCTCGTTAACGGAGCGAATCAGCTGTTAATACCCGAGTTTTAAGTCTGAGTCCTGGTTTCTCTTCTTGGAGGTCAACGTCTCCTCTTCTTCCTCCTCTTCTTCCTCCTCGGTAGGACTTTTTTCCTCGGCAAAGAAGCGCTCCAAAGACTTTTGTTTCTTTTTATTAATTTTCGCGAGTTCACGGCTGTTTTTTTTTAGTAACGTATCAAGACGCGATTGTTACGTTGGAGAAAATCCGGTCGTTTTTCAAAATAAAACACCTTTTAGACGCTAATAATCGATACAACGGAAATTGTGTACATTAGTTGTTCTTTCTTTGCGGCCCGGTAACAAATGCCTCACGGACCGGTACCGGGCCGCGGCCCGGTGGTTGGGGACCACTGCTGTAAAGCGTCCTTAGATAACTTCCTGCTATGATCTGGTGCTGTAGAAATACACTGAATTCTCCGGAGAACATGGTAATAACCTTATAACCTTACGCAGGTCACACAGCTGCTAACGTATTCTCCGGTTTGTACCTGCCGACGAAGCCGCAGCAGAAGCCAGCGATGCCTGCGCAGCCTGAGCAGCCGCCGTCTGCGCAGCAGCGGCTGCTTTGGCAATTTCAGATTTCGGTCGTCGCCCCCGTCGACGGACACCCTCCTCCCTCACCACAGGACCGGTCAGGAGACGGTCAAACATGGCTTCTGGAAGAAAACCCTAAGCACAAGAAGATCTTAGGTTAATTATACTTCATTTGTATGCAGACACATTTCACAAATGCGAGCTCATTACTTTAGGGCAGTGCTTCTCCATTATTTTCTGTTGCGACATTTTGCGACCCCCCCCCATAAAAAAAGCACTCTTGAATCCTTAACGTAAAAAGAAATATGAAAAAGAAATACAGATCAACTTACAACAAAGAATAACTTTATTACCATTTTTTTAGTCAGCAACAGTAAATATTTGAAGTGCATCAGTTTGCCTGAATTTTATTTTTTAATCCTTAAACTACAATTTTTACAATTATATAATAAATTAAATAACATCAATAAATAATAAGAAATTAAAATTGATCGGCAACATTAACTCAGGAGCACAAAATATAAAACACTTTAACCTACAAAGCCAAAATGAAAAACCAATTGTGCTGATTTTCTTTTAGCAAAATGAGGAAGTCAGGTCTTCCCTCGTCTCCCACCGGAGACACGGTGAAGCCGAGCGCTACGTACGCTACGTACGCTACGTCATATTTCCTCGTCTCCCACCGGAGTCACGGTGAAGCCGAGCGCTACGTACGCTACGTCATATTTCCTCGTCTCCCACCGGAGTCACGGTGAAGCCGAGCGCTACGTACGCTACGTACGCTACGTACGCTACGTACGCTACGTACGCTACGTCATATTTCCTCGTCTTGGCTTTCGACCGACCTTCCTTTTATCACCTCCGTCTCTCCGTTAAATATTTCTCCGCGCTGTTTCTTGAGGGTTTGTTTACAACCGCTCTTCTTCTGCTAACACTCCCTGCGCGCACTCTGACAACCAGGGTGCCACTGCCAACTACTGCAGTGGATGTGCAATTACACTTTAATCTCGTACGGCAAAAAAAAAAGCACACTCTCCGCGGTCACAGGCGCCCCCCCCTGACATCGCACCGCGCCCCCCCCTGACATCGCACCGCGCCCCCCCTGACATCGCACCGCGCCCCCCTAGGGGGTCGCTCCCCACCATTTGAGAACCACTGCTTTAAGGTGTGACTCTTCACGGTTACTTACTGATTGTTTGACAATGTCTGTCCAGTCAGGGGCAACAGAAAACTCTGGATTCTCCAGTAACCATCTGGGGAGCTCTTTCATTGGTGGAGCCATGGCCCCGCCCATCTGAAAAAGGACAATCAATTCATTTGTACTGGAAAAATCACATACAAGCTCCAGCTGCTACACAGGCATCAGCTCACCTTGCGCCCGTTGCGTCGGTTGACCACAGGCACTCGCTCCTCGCCAGTCAGAGTGTTGATGTCGATTTTGTTGGGGTTCCGACAGCGATGGCGCTTCTGTTTGGGCTTAGAGAACTGGGACAGCAGCAGCTCCTCGCTCTTCTGTTGGGGATAGACAACAGCAGAACGACCGACTCCGTCTGTTACAATCAGCAACAGGAAAGAGTGGAGACGACGGACGTGGGGGAGGACGTACTGGCGTGAAGCCGGACATGTCCATGGCGTAGGTCGGGTGCTGCCTGAGCCACTCGCCCAGCTCTCTGCTGGACACGGCCGCATCCTTCTCCTCCATGCTGCCGGACGCCAGCGCTCTGGTACTGGGACTCTGTTCAGGGGCAGTGAGGGGTCTGTTGGCATGGACGCCACCCCGGACCCCCTCTACACTGGAAGGCCTCGTCTCCTCTGCATCATCCTGAATAGGACACAAGAAGAACTTCAGTGGACGCTCACAGGGATGCGTGTTGCTGCCCAGAGACCCCGACATGGACTCCGTACCCCTCCTGCGCTCTTGTTGATGAACAGCAGCTCCAGGCCCTCCACATTTTTCCTGCGGCCCCGCCTCCTCCTCATGATAGGCAGGTCAGCCTCCAGTGAGCCGTTGGCTCTGTGTCCAGAGGGCGGAGCTTGCTGTAGCAACTCCATCTGGGCTTTGAGGGAGGGGCTTGACACCAGAGAACTCGGGAAGCCAGCCAATGAGGGAGAGGCCTTGTGATGATGAGGCATACCCTGAACAACAAATGACGCCAGTTTTAGCTACCGATCACTGAGCTATTGACAGAGTGTGTTCGTGATCTCTACCGCGATCTCCACCGCGATCTCCACCGCGATCTCCACCGCGACCTCTACCGCGGTCTCTACCGCGATCTCCACCGCGACCTCCACCGCGACCTCCACCGCGACCTCCACCGCGATCTCTACCGCGACCTCCACCGCGACCTCCACCGCGACCTCCACCGCGACCTCCACCGCGATCACCGCGATCTCTACCGCGGTCTCTACCGCGATCTCCACCGCGATCTCCACCGCGACCTCCACCGCGACCTCCACCGCGATCTCTACCGCGATCTCCACCGCGACCTCCACCGCGACCTCCACCGCGACCTCCACCGCGATCTCCACCGCGACCTCCACCGCGATCTCTACCGCGATCTCTACCGCGATCTCTACCGCGATCTCCACCGCGACCTCCACCGCGACCTCCACCGCGACCTCCACCGCGACCTCCACCGCGACCTCCACCGCGATCTCCACCGCGACCTCCACCGCGACCTCCACCGCGACCTCCACCGCGATCTCTACCGCGGTCTCCACCGCGATCTCCACCGCGATCTCCACCGCGATCTCCACCGCGACCTCCACCGCGACCTCCACCGCGACCTCCACCGCGATCTCTACCGCGATCTCTACCGCGATCTTCACCGCGATCTCCACCGCGACCTCCACCGCGATCTCTACCGCGATCTCCACCGCGACCTCCACCGCGATCTCCACCGCGACCTCCACCGCGATCTCTACCGCGGTCTCCACCGCGATCTCTACCGCGATCTTCACCGCGATCTCTACCGCGACCTCCACCGCAATCTCCACCGCGATCTCTACCGCGGTCTCCACCGCGATCACCTTGGTCAGGTCTATGGCCTGGCTCTGGGACTCCACAGCAGCGTGGCTCTCCCTCAGCTGTGCTACCATCTCCATCAGGTTACGCCGCTTCGCCGCCCTCTCCGCCTCAATCTCGATCTTCCTCCTCCTCCTCCTCCTCTGTCGAGGCACCGTCAGGCTCAGCGCATCGTCCTGAAACATGGACACATCAGTCACCCCCGTCTGGAGACGGTCACGTTACGGTCACCAGAGAGACAGGCAAGGACTAACAAGTAGCAGC
Source organism: Brachionichthys hirsutus (assembly GCF_040956055.1). Taxonomy (NCBI): domain Eukaryota; kingdom Metazoa; phylum Chordata; class Actinopteri; order Lophiiformes; family Brachionichthyidae; genus Brachionichthys; species Brachionichthys hirsutus. The sequence goes on along the minus strand of NC_090911.1, from coordinate 562,331 downwards.
ATGCTAATAGGCTCCTCCTCCTGCGTAGTACTTGAAATGCTCCTAGTTAGTTTGGCGTAACTGATCTATGAGCGTTTAAAATGATCCGTTTCGACTCACGTGTGCTGATGCAACACTCACACGAACCTGCGGGGATACGGTTTGATCTTCACTCCCAACGTAAGGCGGGTGGAGGCCGGCCATCGCCAGCTCAGTCAGACTCCGTCTTTGCAGTGGGCTCTCGGTTGCTGTGGATACAGCCGCCGTGGTTGCCATGGAGCCATGCGCTGGCAGCAGGTTGCCGGGGAAGTCAAAGATGTGGCGTCTGTTGACGGGCCACTTGCCCTTTAGGACGACCTCACAGATGTTATCCATTCTGTTAATCATCACTCGATCCTGCGAGATGGAGAGAATAAAGAGGAGACAGCGATAACAGAGAGGCTGATCAGTGGGCGGCGCCGGGGGCAGTCGTCCACGTCTTTTTACCTTTGGCCAAAATGAGAAGCCGTACGCGCGCTCCTGTAACGCCTGCAGCGCAGACGTTTCCTGCGGATCGTCGGGGCAGAACCCATCTCGGGTTTCATTCTGGGCTGATGTGCTCACAGACGCGATGCTCTCCTCATCAAAGTTCTTCTGCTCCGATGCTGCAGAGAGGAAACATGGAATCGCTTCTAATTCATCAAAGGGATCCAAACCCATTTGATCCTCTTGACCCGGGAACATGGACCGATTCAATCTCTGCCATCGTGAGGAACTACGACTCTACTGTCTTCTTGTCCCCTGAGGGGTCGCCACAGCAACCCAAACTTCTCCACCTGTCCTTTGCATCGTCCTCCCCAACACCAGCCACTCTCATGTCCTCCCTCACTACGTCCATGTCTCTTCTCCTGGGTCGTCCTCTAGTCCTGTCCTTTGCATCGTCCTCCCCAACACCAGCCACTCTCATGTCCTCCCTCACTACGTCCATGTCTCTTCTCCTGGGTCGTCCTCTACTCCTGTCCTTTGCATCGTCCTCCCCAACACCAGCCACTCTCATGTCCTCCCTCACTACGTCCATGTGTCTTCTCCTGGGTCGTCCTCTAGTCCTGTCCTTTGCATCGTCCTCCCCAACACCAGCCACTCTCATGTCCTCCCTCACTTCGTCCATGTGTCTTCTCCTGGGTCGTCCTCTAGTCCTGTCCTTTGCATCGTCCTCCCCAACACCAGCCACTCTCATGTCCTCCCTCACTACGTCCATGTGTCTTCTCCTGGGTCGTCCTCTAGTCCTGTCCTTTGCATCGTCCTCCCCAACACCAGCCACTCTCATGTCCTCCCTCACTACGTCCATGTCTCTTCTCCTGGGTCGTCCTCTAGCCCTGTCCTTTGCATCGTCCTCCCCAACACCAGCCACTCTCATGTCCTCCCCCACTACGTCCATGTCTCTTCTCCTGGGTCGTCCTCTAGTCCTGTTCCCTGGCAGTTCCATCCTCGGCATCCTTCTACCGATATAGTCCCTGTCTCTCCTCTGGACATGTCCAAACCATCAAAGTCTGGTCTCTGACCTTGTCTCCAAAACGTCTGTCTAACCTTCACTGTCCCTTTTATTGTCTCATTTCTAATCCTGTCCAACCTGGACACTCCCAAGGAGAACCTCAGCATCCTCATCTCCTCCACTTCTAGCTCCGCCTCCTGTCCTTTCCTCAGAGACACAGTCTCTAAGCCGTCCATCATGGCTGTCCTCACCACTGTCTCTATGCCGTCCATCATGGCTGTCCTCACCACTGTCCCGTTGTCCTCGCTGACACTCTATCACAGTAGGGACTTTGAATGCAGTCCCTCCTCACTCCTAAACTCTTCCATCCCTCTTCTCTCTCTGCTGATGCTCTCGTCTTCCTCCTCTTCTTCGTCTCCGTCTTTAACCCACAGTCATCCGGTGTCCAGCAGCGTCCCGGGGGTTAACCACCCTGCTGGGGGTCGTTAACCCGGCCCTCAACTGACCCGATTAGCATGTTTGATTTGGGAAACGGCACACGCTACGTTAGCTCCTGCTAACCGTGCTAGCATGAGGCTGCAGGAGACGCACTAGAAATAAATCTGAGCGATGATGACTGCACTGCAAACAAACAGCGAAACAGCCAGACGTAGTTCATGCAGTCCGACTCGCCGGTATAAACGTGCGCCTCACCTTCAGCTTGAGAGGATTTCTCTGACTTGTCATCTTCATCTTCCTCGTCTGGGCTTTTCTCTGCGTCAGCCGACTTGGGAGATTCTGTGTCGTCTCTCTCCTCTTCATCGTCCTCCGTTGTGGTCTTGTGGCCTGGTTGTGCTTTCGGTGAGGGGTCAGGGCACTCGGACGGTTCAGAGGTCACTTCCTTCTGTTCCTCCAGGCCGATCCCAGGAGTCGAACTCTTCCTATCCTCCATGAAGTCTTGGTCATCTCCCAACTTGGAGCCCTTCTCTCCCTCGCCACTCAGCTCCCCTTTCTGCTCCTCCATTTCTCCTTTCGGCTGGGCCTCCTCCTCTTTCTTCACCTCATTTATTGAAGCTGCACTTTCATCTTTGCCCTCTTTGAGACCCCCACCATTTTCCTTCTGTTCGAGGGTTTCAGTTTCGCTAAATGGAACGTCGTTAGGATTTTCTTCCGATTCAATTTTCACATCCATTTCTGTTTCCTCGGTCTTCACCTTCCCTTCTTCCTCTCCATCTCCTGCTGCAGCAGTAAGTTTGGCGGCGGCCGCTGACGCGCTGGCCAGCACTGCAGGCGTGAGGAGGGGTGCGCTGATCCCTTCCTCCCTTCCCATAACCTTGGGGGTCTCACTCTGGGCTCCCGGATATATCCCAGCCCCTCGCTGGCTGCTCAAGCGCTGGTAGGATTCCAGAAAGGCCAGGCTCGGGTCATTTAAGATGTGATAATCTGTCCTGCTCACTCCGTGCTTAGACGCCCCCAGGAGAAGGTCCCGGTCGTGGCGGCCGCACTCCCACCACTCTGGGAGGTCTGGAGAGGGCTGGCAGAGCGCGAGGCGCTCAGAGAGCAGCGGGTGAGGGAGGACCTGCTCTCGGATTCGCCGGAGCAGCTCAATGCGATACAGTGTGCGAGAGGCGCGCTCCTCTGTGATGGGGTCAATGATCAAGGTCGGGTCCGAAAGTTCTGATGAGATCAAAGACAGCGGAGGAAACTTAACATCTCGGTCTGATCCCGCCTTTGCTTCCGTTGAACCGTTCCCACTTACCCGTTTCAGTCTTGACCTGCATTCTGCAGACCCGTTTGCACATGGCGATGAACGAGTAGTAATACTTTTCCAAGCTGTCGTCCGTTTTCTTGTCCAGCCGAGCGAAGGCCCTGAACTGCATCCAATCAAACGTCTGTCGCCGGGTGTCAAAGACGACGCCGAAGGTGGACACGACGCGGTAGAAATCAGCCTCCTCACGACGAGTCCACCTGAGGACACAATCAGAGCCGATGTTCAGGAGGCCGCCGTGCCGGGCGGCGCCCACACACACCGAGAACACGGCTGGAACGGCAACGCTACCTTTGCCTTCGCTCCTTGTAGAACATGGCGCCGTCCGCCAGCAGGGCGTTGGTCGTCATCACCGATGACGCTTCTGGCATGAACTGCCCACCTTTGGCAAAGTAAGTACTTCCTTTGGCCAAATAAGGACTTCCCTCCGCCACGAACACCGCAGTTCCATCCTGAGTGTAAGTTGCCCCTCCTCCTGTATCTGTAACCATAGCGACGGAAGGAAGGAACTCTCGGCGCCGTCGCCTGCGCCCGTCAGGCCGGCTGAGCGCCTCCTGGCGGAGCTGCTCTCTTCGGTTGGAGCGCTGATACGCGGTGACGAGGCGGCGCAGACGCGCAGTCAGTGCTGAAGCTGCGGGCCAATAGAGCTGCCTGTTGGAAGCTCCGCCCATGGCAGGAGCACTTTGACCATTTTCACCTGATTTAGCTGCAACAGGGGAGGAGCGAGGACAAGGGATGAGGACATCTGACCTCATGACCACGCTATGTTCACTTTGAGCCGACGCTGCTCCCCCCTCACCGTCGGCTTCGCCTTCCGTGGCGTCGTCTTTGTCATCCAGTGGAGAGTTGGTGAAGTCGTCCAAGTCGTCCTTAAAGGGCATCCGCATCGGCTTGTACTCCGGGTCCTCGTCCTCGCTGCGTGGGTTGGAGGGACAGGAGAGACGATACAATGAAGAGGACAGAGACTCACGAGAAAATGTCAAGTCAGACATCGAGACAAAACCAAGTAAAGAACGACATTAATCTGGGGGCTGTAAAAACAAACTGGTCTCGCCTCTCCTCCACTCACACCTCATATCAGGCCCGCCTCCACATTTGTCCCCGCCCCCTGAACAATACCATACAACACGAGTAGCCGGTAGGGGATCAATAATGGTATTCGATGCATTTAAGCAGGGTCATTATTTCGATCTTTTGTTTCCTGTAAATTATATTGATAGTAGAGAATATATTAATATTATGAAGAAAAGCATTCTTCCTTTCATTTGGGACAGTTTTAATGATGATCACATACGAGCAGCATGTTAGGGTGCGTTCCCACTGCACCAAGAGGACTCGGTTCCTTTGGGAGCAAATTCCTGCATTTATAATTCTTTGAAAGGTCTGCGTTCACACTGTCATTTATTCATGGAACGAACTTTCGGAGCAGCGTCGCGTGGCTGAAAAAGGCGCTCGTCGATTGGACAAAGTAGACGGGGAAGTCCCGCCCTCTCCCGTGTTTTTTTGTTTGAGTGCGCCGTTACGGCTGCTGCTCCTTTAGGGAGGGAACCTCATTTAGTTCTGGCCTAAATCATAAATGTTACACAACGCTAGTCGTTTTTAACAGACAAAGTCGCTGGGGATCAGTAAAGTCTCCGGATCAGTTCAGAACAACGGAATGAGAAACTATCGCTGCCGATCAGCTGATTCTCCGCTCTGCGCTGGACTGTGTTAAAGCACCGTGGAGCTGCAGGGAGAAGTCCTATCAGTTACCGGTGATACGTAGCTGGTTCTGAAAAAAATATTAAAGAATTATAACGCATATTTAGTTCATGAAATCTACACACAGCAGTGCATATTTCACCACTTTTAGTTTTTCTGGTAACTGAGCTTCCCCTGCAGAGCAACTTGGAGTACTCTCTGTACTTCCTCTACCAGAGATGTACCGTGTAGCATCACTACGTACAGCTGATCCTGCCTTTGCTCCACCGAAAGGAACCAAGACCCTCCTTTTCAGGCGGACTTTTTTGGTCCTCTCCAGAGTCCGGATGCGCGTTCCCACTGGCCCAAAAACGGAGAGGTGTATCCGAGGAAAGGAACTCTGGTCAGTTTAAAAGGGAGCAAACAGCGGCAGTGGGAATGCACCCTTAATGTTCAATGGACCTTTTTTCTGTGAGGAACCTGGAAAGGCTTATTTAGTTATTGATTTTATTAGTAGTGTTTTTATTTATATTATTAATAGTGTTTTTATTTATATTATTAATAGTGTTATTTATTTTATTAATAGTGTTATTTATATTATTAATAGTATTATTTATTTTATTAATCGTGTTATTTTATTAATTAATCATGTTGTTTATTTATTTTATTAATCGTATTATTATTTATTTTATTAATTAATCATGTTGTTTATTTTATTAATAGTGTTATTTTTTATTTTATTAATAGTGTTATTCTTTGTTTTATTAATAGTGTCATTGTTTATTTTATTAATAGTGCCATTATGTATTTTATTAATAGTGTCATTATGTATTTTATTAGTAATGTCATTGTTTATTCTATTAATAGTGTGATTATTTTATTAATAGTGTTATTATTTATATTAATAGTGTTATTATTTATTTTATTAATAGTGTTATTCTTTATTTTATTAATAGTGTTATTTATTTTATTAATAGTGCTATTTATTTTATTAATAGTGCTATTATGTATTTTGTTAATAGTGTTATTATTTATTCTATTAATAGTGGTATTATTTGTTTTATTAATAGTCTTATTATTTATTTCCTCACTTCTTTTCTGTGAAGGGTTATTTGATGGCTGTCTGGAAAACAATAAATGTTTAGCCCCTCCCCCCCCGTGTCATCGTCACACTTTTCCTGTACAAACTGACCCCCCATCAGAGAAGGGAAGAGTTTGGGGACCCCTGCCTTATATGGTCTTTCAGCACTAAACTATTTTAACCCCTGCATGCAATCGTTTTGTGCTCCTTCCTGCTTACCCCTCGACACCGTCTGCCATCACGTCGGAGCCCCTCTGCTCGGCGGCAATGGCCTTGGCGTCCGGCATGCCCACCCGCTCCAAGAAACAGAGGGCGGGGTCAGCTCTCATGGAGTTGTACTTCTCATAGCCTGGAGAGGAAACAGACAGGACAGTCAATCAATAAATCAATAAATCAATAGATACAGGGAAACGCCATGAAAGAAGAGTGGAGAGGAAGTTGGGCTTATGAGCTCACTTCTAGACCCCCCCCCCCCCCCCCCCCCGACACACACTAAATGCAGCAGCGCAAGGGCAGAACCAGCTGCTGATGAGACAGCTAGTCCAGGTGTGTGCGCTGATCCAAGAGAAGGGGGGAGGGATGGGGGGTGTCCATCAGGCAGAACAGATTAGAGTGTGCAGATCCTCCTGAGACACATCGGGACAGGGGGGGGGGGGGGGGCAGAGAGGAGTCGAGGAGAGATAGGAGACAGAAACATGCCGCCTCTTCTTTGACCTTTCCTTCATCCGTCCTTCCTTCTTTTTCCTCCATCACATTTCAATTAGGAAAGACACAACGCGTCACCGCACACACCCGTGCACACACACACACACACACACACACACACTGTTTATCACCATCAATTTGTGTTGTTTTCTTCTTCTATTACTTGTATTTTATGTTGTACCAAAGCACCAGACGGAGCGGCGCTGCCAATCTATTCTATTCTACACAGGTTTATCACCAGGGCCTTTCCAGCATCACTCGTCCGTGTGTGTGTGTGTGTGTGTGTGTGTGTGTGTGTGTGTGTGTGTGCGTGACCCCCCCCCCCCCCCCCCCCCCCCCCCGAGTGAGGGTTATGATTAACTGAGGCTGAGCCCTTCTCTATTCCTCTGCGTGCACATCCTAATCAGACCCTCATTCATTAATATGAATGAGGGTCTCCATCCATTGCACACACATCATCGGCGGTCTCTCGTAGTCGAGCATGACTGTCCTCCTCCTTGGTCCTTGTGGGTCTTCAGGTGGGCATATAGCCCTATTCTGGACCCAGTTATTCTGGTGCAGTGTGGACAGGGGAACGTAGTGGTGGTGGGTTTGGGTTGGGCCTGTTTGGTGGTTGCTCTCTCCTTCCTGAGTCTGCGCTTCTCTTGTGCAGCATGACGGAGGTCATCGTTGTTCTGTCCCGCCCCCTCACGAACAAGGTTTCTCCAGGTCGCCCTGACTGTTGCCGTGTCTTCCCAGGATTTAAGGTCGATGTGGCACTTCTTCATGTTTGTCTTGATGTTATCCTTAAACCTCTTCTTTTGGCCTCCCGGGGCCCGTTTCCCTTCAACGAGCTGGGAATAGAGGACTTGTTTTGGGAGGCGAGAGTCAGGCATGCGGATAACATGGCCAGTCCATCTGAGCTGGTGTTGGGCAACGATGGCAGTGATGGTGGGAATATCAGCCTCCTCCAGGACGCTGGTGTTGGTGCGCCGATCCTCCCAGCTAAGCCTGAGGATTTTTTGGAGGCATCTCTGATGGTACGTCTCAAGTGCCTTTAAGTGCCTGCTGTATGTAGTCCAGGCTTCTGATCCATACAGGAGGGTGGGAAGTACCACGGCTTCATAGACCAAGATTTTGGTCTTTGCTTGGAGGTCGCGGTTCCCAAAGACTCTTTCTTAGCTTTGAGAAAGCTCCACTGGCACAACTGAGGCGATGGTGTACCTCGTCATCAATGACAGCCTTTGAAGATAAAAGGCTGCCAAGGTATTGGGAAGTGGTCCACATGCTCCAGTCTGATGTTGTCAGTGGAGATGCTTGGGGGTAGGACAGGCATACTCCTGTCTGGTTGTGGTTGGTGGAGAATTTGTGTCTTTTTTATGTTGATGGCTAGACCAAGCTGTTTGTATGCCTTCGCAAAGGCAGATAGCATGCACTGTAGGACCTCTTCTGAGAGGGCTACGAGGGCGTTGTCGTCCGCATACTGCAGCTCCATGATGAACGTGGTGGTGGTTCGACCTTTAGCCCTGAATCGGTTGATGTTGAGGAGTTGACCGTCGGTTCTATACATACTTTCGACTCCCCGTGGCAGATGCTTGCTTATGAGATGGAGTATAGCAGCAACAAAGATGGAGAATAATGGTGGAGCGATGACACAGCCCTGTTTGACTCCAGTGTCAACCCGGAAGGGTTCCGATTCGTCTCCACCGCCACAGAGTACCGTGGCTGACATATTGTCATGCAGCAGTCTCAGTACCCGGATGTATTTGCCAGGGCAGCCAATCTTTGCCAGAACCAGCCAAAGGGCCTGACGGTTTACCGAGTCAAAGGCTTTGGTGAGGTCTATGAAGGCCATGTATAGTGGTTGATTTTGTTCCCGGCATTTTTCCTGCAGTTGTCGAGTGATGAAAATCATGTCTGTGGTTCCTCTGCTTGGGCAAAATCCACTTTGAGACTCAGGAAGGATGCTTTCTGACAGGGGGGTGAGTCTGTCGGCCAAGACCCGAGCAAGGGCTTTCCCTATGGTGGACAGGAGAGAAATGCCACGGTAATTCCTGCAGTCTGCCTTGTCTCCCTTCTTGAATATGGAGACAATTAAGGCATCCCTAAGCTGGACAGGGACTTTCTCTTCTTGCCATGTGTTGAGAAGCAGGGCATGGATGTTTTTAAGAAGATCGGGCCCGCCTTTCTTCTGCTGGGATGCCGTCTGGCCCAGCAGCCTTGTTGTTCCTCATCTTCCTAATAGCATCCTGCACCTCATCCAGGCTAGGTGGTTCTCCCATGCTTTCAACTATGGGCTGTTGAGGGAGTTTGTTAAGGGCCTCCATCTCAGGAATCATGTCCCTGCTTAAGAGATCCTCATAATGCTCTTTCCACCTTTTACAAATTGCCTCCTTGTCCTTCAGCAGCATAAGCCCATCTTTGGAGCGAAGGGGGGTCAGGCAGCGGTAGCTGGGGCCATATACCGCTCGCGTGGCATTGAAGAAACCTCTCGTATCTCCAGAGTCAGCAAGTTGCTGAATCTCCAGAGCCTTCGTTGTCCACCACTGGTTCTTCAGTTTCCTGACTAGCTTTTGGGCAGATGCCTTAGCTTTAGCATGGGCTGCTCTTTTAACCTTGCAGTGGATGTTATTCTGCCAGGTTATGAACGTTTGCCGCTTGATGTCAATGGGCTGTTGAATGTGTGTCGTTCTCATCATACCAGTCTTGATGTCTCCGCTTTTTGTGACCGAGGATGTTTTTACAGGAGTCCATGATGGCACTGGAAAGCGTGCGCCAGTGTGTTTCAGTATCCTCTGGATACTGTTTGGGCAAGGCAGCGCCGAGAGCGTCCTGCAGCCGTTGTCGGTAGGCGGTGTCATCCGGCCGCTCGAGGTTAAGCTCTGCCTTTTCTGCACCCTCCTTTTCCGCATTAAGCGGATAGACATGACGGAGCGAATGAGGCGGTGGTCAGTCCAGCAGTCGTCTGCACCGGTCATTGCTCTGGCGTTGATGACATCACGGCGGTCTTTGGAGCGGACAATGACAGAGTCGATCAGATGCCACAGTTTGGAGCGAGGATGCATCCATGATGTTTTGAACTTTGTTCTCTGACGGAAATGTGTGTTGGTGATGGCCAGGTTGTGCTCTGAGCACTTGGTTAGCAGTAGTAAGCCGTTGGAGTTGGTGTTTCTAACCCCTCCTCTCCCCAGCGTACCCCTCCATAGGTGGTGGTTCTGACCCACTCTGGCGTTAAAATCTCCAAGCAGGATTAACTTGTCCTCCTTGGGCACTTCTGGTAGGATTCTGTCCAGGTCAGCGCAGAAGGCCTCCTTTACTTCGTCCTGTGCATCAAGTGTCTCCATCCATTGCACACACACACACACACACTGATTTTGCCAAAGGGGGGGTCGGTTTAAGATTCCAAGCTAACAAGTTAAACTCTTACAGACGGCCCTTATAAAGCGCCGTTTCCTCTCATTCACCCCCCGGGGTGCTGCCAGACCCACTGGGTCAGCGTGGGCTTCAGTGCCTTGCCCAAGGACTGTCAGAGCTGGGATTTGAACCACTGGACGACTCGCTCTAGCAGCTGAGTGCAGTAAGGATGCCCTTTAATGAGTGTGGCATTAGCTTCATTTACGGCACTAATACCTGCAGCACTGGACACACACAGACACGCACACACACACACACACGCACACACACACGCACACACACAGTGTTGAAACCAGCCATCAATCACATGGCGCCTGCCAGCTGCGTGCCGCTGTCGCCATGGTAACACCAATCAACCAGTGGCGGCAGAAGCGGGTGGGCTATGTTTGTGCAGCCTCACCCAGTTTGAACATGGTGTGTGTGTGTGTGTGTGTGTGCGTGACGCTCGTTCCTATTGGCTGGTTTGTTGGGAGTGTGCGGGGGGGCAGCCGTGTCTCCTACCGTGCTTGAAGACACCAATGAGCAGAGCTTTGTCGGCCTCGCTGTCCCACCAGTCTGCCGGGACGTCGGCGTGGAACGGCTGGGGAATCCAGACGTCCAGCTCGCTGCAGAGGGGAACACGTCACACAGGGGGGGGCGTTACGGAGAGAAGCACGGCGAACACGTCACACACAGGGGGGGGGCGTTACGGAGAGAAGCACGGCAAACACGTCACACACAGGGGGGGGGGGGGGGCGTTACGGAGAGAAGCACGCCGAACACGTGACACACAGGGGGGGGGCGTTACGGAGGAAAGCCGGTTCAATGCTTCTGGGCTGCTCCAGGTTTTATCTGAAGGCTGTAAATAAACCGAAACGCTTCCTCTTTACTGAAACTTTTGTTGCCATGGAAACATTGATCACCGGCCAGGATGCAATAAGCCCTTTAAGAGGCGCTACTACACCAGAATCTCCGAGGGGGTGGGCCACCTACACCTGTATGACGTCATCAGGTAGGAACGCTTTACAGACGGTGCCCTCATTGTTCCCACTATTTCATAAATTAGGGAACCAAAAATTAAGGTTCTTGTAGTAAACTAAGTAAACTTAACGTTTTCTGTCCTGGAGAAGGCAAGAGCATAATATCTAGGTGTACAAACTCACAGAAACTTAACGTGCTGAGAATACACAACGTCCAATAGTACCGAGAATACACGACGTCCAATAGTACCGAGAATACACGACGTCCAGTAGTACCGAGAATACACGACGTCCAATAGTACCGAGAATACACGACGTCCAACAGTACCGAGAATACACGACGTCCAATAGTACCGAGAATACACGACGTCCAATAGTACCGAGAATACACAACGTCCAATAGTACCGAGAATACACAACGTCCAATAATACCGAGAATACACAACGTCTAATAGTACCGAGAATACACAACGTCCAACAGTACCGAGAATACACAACGTCTAATAGTACCGAGAATACACAACGTCCAATGGTACTGAGAATACACAATGTCCAATAGTACGGAGAATACACAACGTCCAATAGTACCGAGAACACACAACGTCCAATAGTACCGAGAATACACGTCTAATAGTACCGAGAATACACAACGTCCAATAGTACCGAGAACACACAACGTCCAATAGTACCGAGAATACACAACGTCCAATAGTACCGAGAATACACAACATCCAACAGTACCGAGAATACACAACGTCCAACAGTACCGAGAATACACAACGTCCAACAGTACCGAGAATACACAACGTCCAATAGTACCGAGAATACACAACGTCCAATAGTACCGAGAATACACAACGTCCGATAGTACTGAGAATACACAACGTCCAATAGTACTGAGAATACACAACGTCCAATGGTACTGAGAATACACAACGTCCAATGGTACTGAGAATACACAACGTCCAATGGTACTGAGAATACACAACGTCCAATGGTACTGAGAATACACAACGTCCAATGGTACTGAGAATACACAACGTCCAATGGTACTGAGAATACACAACGTCCAATAGTACGGAGAATACACAACGTCCAATAGTACGGAGAATACACAACGTCCAATAGTACGGAGAATACACAACGTCCAATAGTACGGAGAATACACAACGTCCAATAGTACCGAGAATACACAACGTCCAATAGTACCAAGAATACACAACGTCCAATAGTACCGAGAATACACAACGTCCAATAATACTGAGAATACACAACGTCCAATGGTATTGAGAATACACAACGTCCAATAGTACGGAGAATACACAACGTCCAATAGTACTGAGAATACACAACGTCCAATAGTACCGAGAATACACAACGTCCAATAGTACTGAGAATACACAACGTCCAATAATACTGAGAATACACAATGTCCAATAGTACTGAGAATACACAACGTCCAATAGTACTGAGAATACACAACGTCCAATAGTACGGAGAATACACAACGTCCAATAGTACTGAGAATACACAACGTCCAATGGTACTGAGAATACACAACGTCCAATAGTACGGAGAATACACAACGTCCAATAGTACGGAGAATACACAACGTCCAATAGTACTGAGAATACACAACGTCCAATAGTACTGAGAATACACAACGTCCAATAGTACTGAGAATACACAACGTCCAATAGTACCGAGAATACACAACGTCCAATAGTACTGAGAATACACAACGTCCAATAGTACGGAGAATACACAACGTCCAATGGTATTGAGAATACACAACGTCCAATAGTACGGAGAATACACAACGTCCAATAGTACCGAGAATACACAACGTCCAATAGTACCGAGAATACACAACGTCCAATAGTACTGAGAATACACAACGTCCAATAATACTGAGAATACACAATGTCCAATAGTACTGAGAATACACAACGTCCAATAGTACTGAGAATACACAACGTCCAATAGTACGGAGAATACACAACGTCCAATAGTACTGAGAATACACAACGTCCAATGGTACTGAGAATACACAACGTCCAATAGTACGGAGAATACACAACGTCCAATAGTACGGAGAATACACAACGTCCAATAGTACTGAGAATACACAACGTCCAATAGTACTGAGAATACACAACGTCCAATAGTACTGAGAATACACAACGTCCAATAGTACTGAGAATACACAACATCCAATAGTACTGAGAATACACAACGTCCAATAGTACGGAGAATACACAACTTCCAATAGTACTGAGAATACACAACGTCCAATAGTACTGAGAATACACAACGTCCAATAGTACGGAGAATACACAACGTCCAATAGTACTGAGAATACACAACGTCCAATAGTACGGAGAATACACAACGTCCAATAGTACTGAGAATACACAACGTCCAATAGTACGGAGAATACACAACGTCCAATAGTACTGAGAATACACAACGTCCAATAGTACCGAGAATACACAACGTCCAATAGTACCGAGAATACACAACGTCCAAAAAGTCCAACCAAAAGCAGTTATTGTCTAGAAGCTGCTTTGCAGGAAGATTATTATGAAAGAAGGTAGAAAATGGCGTTTCCAAATAGTTCTGGACACAATGGAAGCCGAAAGACGGGAGGAGAACCCAGGGAACCGGTCCCTTATCTCTGCGAACAGCAGCACGCACACACACACACACACACGCACACGCACACGCACACGCGCACGCACGCACGCACGCACGCACGCACGCACGCACGTGATTGGGTTTCCTACATTACAAGGTACCGACTGGCTATCGAGAGATGCACCAACCTGGAGTCGGCCCCTTCCAGGATGCGCTCCGCCTGCTCCCCGATGACTTCCTGTCGTAGATAGTAGAGCATCCTCACCCTCAGCAACACCCTGCAAACAAAGCGAAGTTAGTGACTGGCGTCCTCCAGGGCGGGTCCAGAAGCTCTGCCATCATCTTCAAGGACTTTGGTTAACTGGATTAAAGCCTGCATGGTCAGGTGTGAAGAGGATCAGGGATCTAATCAGTCTCTCCACACCCTTAACGTTCTCCTCAACATACTGAACGTGGCTTTGATCCCAGTCGGGTTAGAAACGAACATCGTAAAGACGCGACGTGGCGCAGCGTTTGCACCGAGGGTTTCTGTCCAAACTAATTCATGAGAACATCTCTATTCTGCTGCGGATACGAAATGCAGATGTTCCTGATGCCCCCCCCCCCCCCGCCCCCCCCAGCGAGGCGCATTGCTTCAGTCATAACTCAAGATTTGATCTCATGGCATTGTTGATGGTTATCTCAGAGATCTACTGAGGGGGGGGGGGGGCAGAGAAGTGAAGGGCTGGAACGGAGGAAGCACAACGAGAGGGGGGAGGTATAACGACAGTCATTTGCAACTCCTGCAGTGTGTGTGTGCGTGTGCGCGTGTGTGCGTGTGTGCGTGCATCAATGGCATCACAAGTTGCAGTGTGTGTGTGTGTGTGTGTGTGTGTGCGTGCATCAATGGCATCACAAGTTGCCGTGTGTGTGTGTGTGCGTGCTTCAATGGCATCACAAGTTGCCGCGTGTGTGTGTGTGTGTGCGTGCATCAATGGCATCACAAGTTGCCGTGTGTGTGTGTGTTGGCAGGCGGTGTGTGCTCATCCATCAATGTGCCAGGCCTGATTAGCCACACAACGCCGTGCTGCAGCCGAGCAGATGGCACCACATAATCACCCCCAAATGCGTGTGTGTGTGCGTGCCTTTCAGCCACTTCCAACAGGTCTGCCTGCCGAGCACCTGGTCTCTCTCTCTCTCTCTCTCACACACACACACACACACACACACACACACGCACACGCACGTCAAGAAGAAAACTCTTGGAAGGAAATCTTGAGGGCAAGGAGGCACGTCTCCCTGCCCACACGTGCGTTTGTGTGTGTGTGTCTATGTGCATGCGGCTGTAATGCACATTTGTGTTTGTGTGTGTGTGTGTGTGTCTGTGTGCATGCGGCTGTAATGCACATTTGTGTTTGTGTGTGTGTGTGTGTGTCTGTGTGCATGCGGCTGTAATGCACATCTGTGTTTGTGTGTGTGTGTGTGTGTCTGTGTGCATGCGGCTGTAATGCACATTTGTGTTTGTGTGTGTGTGTGTGTGTCTGTGTGCATGCGGCTGTAATGCACATCTGTGTTTGTGTGTGTGTGTGTGTGTCTGTGTGCATGCGGCTGTAATGCACATTTGTGTTTGTGTATGTGTGTGTGTGTCTGTGTGCATGCGGCTGTAATGCACATCTGTGTTTGTGTGTGTGTGTGTGTCTGTGTGCATGCGGCTGTAATGCACATCTGTGTTTGTGTGTGTGTGTGTGTGTCTGTGTGCATGCGGCTGTAATGCACATTTGTGTTTGTGTGTGTGTGTGTGTGTCTGTGTGCATGCGGCTGTAATGCACATTTGTGTTTGTGTGTGTGTGTGTGTGTCTGTGTGCATGCGGCTGTAATGCACATTTGTGTTTGTGTGTGTGTGTGTGTGTCTGTGTGCATGCGGCTGTAATGCACATTTGTGTTTGTGTGTGTGTGTGTGTGTGTGTGCATGCGGCTGTAATGCACATTTGTGTTTGTGTGTGTGTGTGTGTGTCTGTGTGCATGCGGCTGTAATGCACATTTGTGTTTGTGTGTGTGTGTGTGTGTCTGTGTGCATGCGGCTGTAATGCACATTTGTGTTTGTGTGTGTGTGTGTGTGTGTGTGCATGCGGCTGTAATGCACATTTGTGTGTGTGTGTGTGTGTCTGCGTGCATGCGGCTGTAATGCACATCTGTGTTTGTGTGTGTGTGTGTGTGTGTCTGTGTGCATGCGGCTGTAATGCACATTTGTGTTTGTGTGTGTGTGTGTGTGTCTGTGTGCATGCGGCTGTAATGCACATCTGTGTTTGTGTGTTGGTTCTAACGTGAACCGTGACGTTCTACACGCCCTACTTGTTACAGTGATGCTTCAGGTGTCTCTTGTAACTATCCTCTTGCAGCAGGTGGTCGGGGTTGCAGCTGGCCAGCCAATCAGCTCGTGGGGTCTGTGGAGGCGGGACAGGGGTCTTCCCCTTCTTGCCCTTTCTGCCCCGAGGGACTGGGGTGGAGAGTCCTGGACAGAGGACAGGGATAGAAGGTGTTTTTCAACGACGAGCCTAACGCTCAGGGAACACCCCAACCCTTCGAACCGCATCGTTTCCCTCGCTCTAAAGCAACGCTCAGCGCCTCTAGCCAGGTGCAGGTGTTACCTGAGTGGTTGGCCAGCGTCCTGGTGCTCCCGTCCTCACTCGGGGTGATCAGGTCCCAGATGAAGCTCTTGATGTTCTCGTCGCCGCGGTAATGCAGCAGGCAGTAGGCTAAGAGCGCTCGGCAGATTGTTTCTACATCGGCCTCCTTCAGGGGCCGCTTGAAGCGACCGTGAGCCAAGATGTCAGCCCACCTGCCCCACCTGAAGGAAAAGGAGGACATGCCGGCGCCCGCTCAGAGAAACACACACATTTAGAGGAGCGTAATATGAAAGCTGAAATCAAACAGCGCATTCTGACATGAAGCGCCGTTTCAGCAATTAACTGATGACATCATTCAAACAAAAACACACATTGAGCAAACACTGAAGGAATTTGAGGCTGATTTATCATTAATTTCAGCCCAATTCCAGGTTACGTGCGTTCTTTAACCCTTCCAGACTCATTCTAGCTAACGTGGATTCACATACAATCCAACCGACCTACAGTAGAGTGTTGGGTTTAAGACCTTTAACCTCTTAACAGTCCGTGGCCCCCCGGGGTGTCCCTCCCTGTTTTCGGCGAGCGATGGCCACGGAGCCGTGCCAAACATTCTTACTCTGAATCATTTTAGACGTGGCTGATGAGAAAAGACAACACTGCACTGAGCGGCGAGGACAGACCCAGACAGGGCGTCTTTGTGTCCTACAGCCTCGGGCCCCGAGACGAGACTTGAACAGCAACAATGGCGACGTCTCCCGAGTACCAATGCCCGTTCTCAAACACGCACACGCCGTCACTCCGAGCCAGCCGTGAGGAAGGGCGGGCTCACCAGCGTACACCAGAGGCAGAACGCTCTCCTGCTTGGAAGGATGCATCCCCGAATATCGTCTGTCTTACATCAGACGCTCAGGGGGATTAGTTTGACCCTTTTGCACCTCCTCTGTACATTTAAAAGCATTTCAGATACTTGTTTATCTTTAGGTTAGCTGCTAGGTTAGCTTAGCGCGCATGCAGGCTCAAAACGGGGGCCATTTTCAAGATGAAAGCAGTGAGGCATTGCTTAACATATGAGACATGATAATTTGTGAGCTTTGGCGCTGAAGCATGAAAGTCTTTGTTGAAGTGGGGGTCCCTTAAGGGGGTTCCAGGATAGTCTCTTACGATATTATTATGTTCACATAATGATAATAAAGTATCTTGAGTCTAATATTCTCACTACATTTAATCCAGGAGAAAATCAGCAACATATTGGACACTGGTTTGCTGCACCTTCTCTGGTAGAACATCTCCTTGCAAAATGTATTTAAGATCTTATTGAGAAGCCTGTGAAACGCAGGTCTCTTTCAAATGTGAGGATTAACAGATCAATGTCAGAATAAATCACCAAAGCTTTCCAGTAAAAGATCATTCATCATACACGTAAATACGCCAGAAGTCAACCTGGTGATTTTACTTTCTGAACACATGTGCAACCAACCCGTAGACCAGCAGGTTCTTCTCCACCCGGAAGCACTCAGATCTGGGGTATCCCTGAGCTCTGTCCTGGGGCCGCCGTGGTTTGGACAAGGGCTTGCACGGCTCATCGTCCTCGCTCTCCAGCTCAGAGAATTCCAGCATCTCGTCCTCTTTGACGCTGCTGAAGTGCCGCGTCTGCTTCCTCACTCTTGGGGTGTCAATCACGAGTGTATTCTGGAGACAAGAGTCAAGGGATCCGTCGGTGGCTGTGATTTTATGGTCTAGTCTTCCCTTGTGTGCCACAACAAACTGTTCAAATCCTCCAACAAAAACATAAAGCGCACCTTTTACTTTGTTGAAACGGTGTACTTGTACACTGGTTGAGTATTTAGGGTCCTTGTTTAGTGTGAAAACTGCAATATGTTTTGAACAAAACCCGATTTGTTAGACATCAGGCCCCTTGTTTCATTTCTGATGCTGAGAAAATTATTGCCCTTTTCAAACAAACTGGCCTCATTTGTTTTTGTTCAATTCATTTGATTCTTGCCCCCCCCCCCCGTAATCTTATTAAAATGTGCAAAGAGGGCAGTAGTTAAGCAGTTAATGCCATAATTATCACAGAGCACTGCAGTCATTTCCATTTTATCACACAACAAGACATCCCAGGGGAGCGGCCCCCGTTCACCCCCCGAGCTGGAGGCAGGAAGGTTCCCAACAAGCGACGTAGAGGCGCGATGAAGAACGCAGAAGGGACGCACAACGGAAAGAAAGACCGGGATGACATCAGGAGGATGAAGGTGTGTGTGTGTGTGTGTGTGTGCGTGACAGTACGAGTGTCGGCACCCCCCTGGCATCGCCGCTCTGTTGAGTGGAGCCAAGCAGCTTACGCTCTCTCTCGCTCACTCAAGGAGAGAGAGAGCAGGGAGACGTGGGTAATTGAAGAAGAGGAGATTCCCAACTGTCGATATTAATCCCCCTCCGTTCCCCTCCCCTCTTGCCCTCAGTCCGGCTCACCTTCCTCCCAGAGCTTGTGAGCAGCGATGGTCATCAACACTAGAAAAGGTGAGGTCGGACTGGACGCTCTTACCCGCTGATAAAGGTCGGTTCACGGTAGAACTGAACACAACCGACAACCCCACCAAGGACCGATCTGCCAGCAATGTGGACCAAGTTCTGACACCGGGAATACAGGGAACAGACAGCCCGTATCAGGGGGTCCGACACCCCGTACCCCCGGAGCACCCCCCACAGGACTCCCCGAGGGACACGGTCGAATGCCTTCTCCAAATCCACAAAACACATGTGGACTGGTTGGGCAAACTCCCATGCACCCTCAAGGACCCTGCCGAGGGTGTAGAGCTGGTCCACAGTTCCACGGCCAGGACGAAAACCACATTGCTCCTCCTGAATCCGAGGTTCGACTATCCGGCGGACCCTCCTCTCCAGTACCCCTGAATAGACCTTACCGGGGAGGCTGAGGAGTGTAATCCCTCTGTAGTTGGAACACACCCTCCGGTCCCCCTTCTTATAAAGAGGGACCACCACCCCGGTCTGCCAATCCAGAGGCACTGCCCCCGATGTCCATGCGATGTTGCAGAGTCGTGTCAACCATGACAGCCCTACAACACCCAGAGCCTTAAGGGACTCCTGGCGGATCTCATCCACCCCTGGGGCCTTGCCACCGAGGAGCTTTTTAACTACCTCGGCAACCTCAGCCCCAGAGACTGAGGAGCTCACCCCCGAGTCCCCGGGCCCTGCTTCCTCACTGGAAGGCATGTCGGTGGGATTGAGGAGGTCTTTGAAGTAGTCCCTCCACCGATCTACGACGTCTCGAGTCGAGGTCAGCAGCGCACCATCCCCACCATACACAGTGTTGACCGTGCACTGCTTCCCCCTCCTGAGACGCCGGATGGCGGCCCAGAACCTCTTCGAAGCCGTCCGGAAGTCGTTTTCCATGGCCTCACCGAACTCCTCCCATGCCCGGGTTGTTGCCTCAGCAACCGCGGTAGCTGCGCCCCGCTTGGTCTGTCGGTACCTGTCAGCTGCCTCCGGAGTCCCACAGGGCAAAAGGGCCTGATAGGACTCCTTCAGCCTGACGGCATCCCTCACCACCACGACAGGCACCGACCCCCTTACGGCCACAGCACCGATCGGCCGCTTCGACAATGGAGGCACGAAACATGGTCCACTCGGACTCACTAGGTGCGTTTACACGGACAAAATGTCTTTATTCCGATCAGAGTTCAGAGTAAAACTGTGATCCGATGCGCCGTGTTCATGGACCCTAAAGATCCGATCCGATTAGGATTTGCGTGTTCATGCATCACACTTTTGATCGGAACAGAATATTCTGACATGCGCAGTTTGACCAAAAGCACCGGAAATGGTAGAAGAAGAAGCGTAGCGTAGCAACTTCCGCTGTGAACAAATCATCGCTCCGCGCTTTCCTGCCTGAAACGTCAGCGTTATTTCGCTCGTTTTCCCCGTTTGTGCTTTTAGTTTCCTCCTTTAATGTCTCCGGAAACATGTTTGTCTCAGATATTGACCAGTTCTGTCTTCCGCCCGCCGTGCTTTTCGCTCGCTCTGCTTCAGCTAGCTTCCGGCAATAGCAGCAGCGCGTGTAGCTGACGTCACAGACATGCGCAGTAAGGACGGCTTGTACCGAAACATCGGAATAAGTGTTTTCATGCGCCCTGACCGGGTCACAAATCGGTATAAAGCACCCCTCTCCATCGGGATAGAATTGTGACCGGATCAGGCTGGATCGGGTTAGACTATTCCGGTTAAGGTGTGTACATGAAGCATTTTTATTCCGATCAGGATTTTAACCGGGTTAAATGTGTCCATGTAAACGCACCTAATGTCCCCTGCCTCCCCCGGTACACGGTCGAAGCTCTCCCGGAGGTGGGAGTTAAAACTCCTTCTGACAGGAGACTCTGCCAGACGTTCCCAACAGACCCTCACAATACGTTTGGGCCTGCCAGGTCTGTCCGGCATCCTCCCCCACCATCGGAGTTGACTCACCACCAGGTGATGGTCGGTTGACAGCTCCGCCCCTCTCTTCACCCGAGTGTCCAAGACATGCGGCCGCAAGTCCGGTGAGACGACTACAAAGTCGATCATCAAACTGCGGCCTAGGGTGTCCTGGTGCCAAGTGCACATACGGACACCCTTATGCTTGAACACGATGTTCGTTATGCAACACACAATGCAGTATTGACCTCTGTCCCTAAAATCCACAACCGCCAACCACACATGGATGCATATCTCATCTTAAGAGCTCCCCTGGGGGTGGGGGGCAACAACCCTTCACCTTGTGGATGCTAATGATTCCAGGGGAGTATTAGCATCCATCAAGGAAATGCTAGTACTCCTGTTGAGTCTGACTGCCTTGGTGGTTTCAGTCCCTTCTTTGTTTTCTGCCCCTCCAAGAGCACAAGTACCTAAACTCTCAGAACTGAAGAAACCTCTCGGATGAGAGGTCCAGTTGATCAGTGGATGCTCATTTGCGTGTGCATGTGTGCCGTACCCGTCCATTGATGGCATCCATGTCCAGCTCTGCCTTCTTAGCCCATTTCTGCCAGAAGTCTGGATCCTCCAGAGAAATGTCTGTTCGGTTACCGGTTGCAACAAAACTGGCCTGTGGGCAAAAGGGGATAGCGGTCACAACTGTCCAGAGATGATTTTGAACTGATCCTTACGTGTCATTCATTGGTGAACCGATATTAACCGAGAAGTAGTTACAAATTGCACCTTAGCAAAGGTAGAGCCCTTGCCCTCAGACTCTATGGTGATTGTGTGGGTTCGTCTCTGCAGGATCTGGTCAATGTCTTCCTCACAGAACTTGGAGCCTTCATCTTCTTCGTCCATTAGAGCTCCGTATGCTCCTTTTCTTAGCAGGTCTTCGATCTCCTTTTTGGACAACTGTTGGACCTGGTTACAAGAAAAATATTCCATGGGAAATCCTTCACGTGCTCAGCGAATACATGGTGAGAACACGTTGGTGCAGCAGAAAGACAACGAGTATCTGACACAAGAACAGGCCTCCCAACGCGACGTCTCACCCCACTGTTGGCGTTCTCTCGCCCACTCATGCTCTGGAGGACTGCCTTGTCAAGTCCCAGCTTCAAACTGGCCTTGTCAAACATTTCTCTCTCGTAGCTGTTCCTGGTTATCAGACGGTAAATCTTCACCGCCTTGGATTGGCCAATACGATGACATCTAGCCTGGGCCTGGAGGAGAAGGCATTCAGCTAAACATTGTTCTCCAGATCACCTCCATTTACTGTAAGCTGGCATCTGTTCAGTGCACGGACGCCAGCTTACAGGGAGACACCACTAGGTTCATGCAGCGGCCACGCCCAGATTCACCAGCGACTCGTGGTGTGGATTGTACCTGCAGGTCATTCTGAGGGTTCCAGTCAGAGTCAAAGATGATGCAGGTATCTGCTGCAGTCAGGTTGATGCCGAGCCCTCCAGCTCTCGTACACAGCAGGAAGACGAAGCGATCCGAGTCAGGTCTGGAGAACCTGTCGATGGCTGCCTGTCGCAGGTTCCCGCGAACTCTGCCGTCTATACGTTCATAAGGATACCTGCATACAGAGTAGGTGGGAGTAAGATCATTTCCATCACCGCAACAAGCCTCTTCAAACATCAGTTTGGAAAACGTGGATTAATGGGTTCTCTCACATAAATAGAGTGGCCGTTATTATTATTATACAAATCATTGTTTAAGATATATGAACATGTACATTTTTAGCGAGCAGACTGAATATTCATTTTAAGATGAATTACATTTGATCCCATCTCTTTTAGCTTTTAACCGCTTAAGCGTCGCCACGCATTCAGGAAGGGTTTGCGTCTCACCGCTTCTGGATGAGGTAGTCCTCAAGGATGTCCAGGCAGCGGACCATCTGACTGAACACCAGGACTCGGTGTCCTCCAGCCTTCAGCTTGGGCAGCAGCTTGTCAATGAGCACCAGCTTCCCAGCGGCCTGGATCATGGCTTGGAGGGCCATGTCTGGTACGTCTGTCCCATGAGAGTCCCTGAACTCCTCTGCAATCTTCTCTTCCGCTCCTGGATGTGGGAAAATAATCCAGATTAATGAGGAGACAAAGGTAGTTTTCATCATTGCTGGTTTGCGTAGTACTGTAGTAATGCTTTGAATACCGTTAATGAGGTAGGGGTGGTTGCAGCATTTCCTCAGCTCCATCATGGTGTTGAGGAGGTTGGGCACACTGGATCCTCCGCCGCCTCCTCCTGCACCTCCTTTGGACAGGAAGGCAAAGTTCTTCTCCAGGATGGCCCGATAGTATTTCTTCTGGATGTTCGTCAACTCGACCTGAGAACCACAACACTCCAGCACATGAAACCTCTTCAACACCTAAACAGATTGTGATTGAGTGTTCTTTTTGATCGATATTAGAAAAGATGGGCATTTTAGCCTCAGTCCTACCTCAATGATGGTCTCCTCCTTGGGAGCGAGGTTCTTCTCCACGTCCTCCTTTAATCTTCTTAACATCATGGGCTTCAGAATAGCCTGCAGTTTCTGAACCTGAACAACACATGGACACAGCATTACCACTTGGGTGGGAACTGCAGAAACCACAACCCAGATTGGCTGCTCATTCAACCTGTTCTTCAGTCTTAAGGTCTCCAAACTCAGTCATGAATGTCTGTTCAGACGGGAATCGTTCGGGCTCCAGGAAGTTGAGTAAACTGAAGAGCTCTTCCACAGTGTTCTGAAGCGGAGTTCCTGTCAGCAGGACTTTGTGCTCCTGCAGGAAGAGGGGGAGACAGGACAGCAACGTTTACAGCGTCTGAAATGGAACACAGGCTCTCATTTGCTGCCTTGTCCGAACGCCCTCTCGCCATCGTCAGTGCTCACCATGTCCATCATTTTAAGCCCTTCCAGGAGTTTGCAGTTGCGGTTTTTGAGGCGATGGGCCTCATCGATCACCACGCAGCGCCACGGCACGCTGCGCAGCTCCGGGCAGTCAGTCAGGATCATCTCAAAGGTAGTTATCACCGCATGGAACCGATAGACTCCCTTTATCACCTTACCCTAGTGAGACAAGCACAATCCAGCTTGGTCAGGCCTTAACCGGATGATCTGAGGGGGAATGGCTTAATAGGCAACAAGCACCAACACTTCAGGGTAAGAGTAGAAAGAGAGGAAACCCTGAGGTCGGATCGTTCCTAGCGTTGACATGTTCACCCCAGTAACCGTACCCACCGTCTTTATGCCTCTTTTGTTCCCGTTTGGAATCAAGCACAAACAAGGAACACGTTGGTCATGGTAGGAGAGTGTAGCCAACCAACATAGGCTGACAAGTGAAGAAGAGGACGAAGTGGTGGAGGCTGAAGAACGAAGAGTGTTGAGTGGCTTTCAGGGAAGAGGTGAGACAAGAGAGGCTTCCAGAAGACTGGAAGACAACAGCTCAGGTGACCAGGGAGACAGGTAGGAGAGGACTGGGTGTGTCTTCTGGGAGGAAAGGAGATAAGGAGACCTGCTGGTGGAACCAGGAAGTGCAGAAGTGTAAGAGGTTAGCTAAGAAGAAGTGGGACATTGAGAGCAGACAGAGTGCAGGGAGACGAGACGCAAGGCAAAGGTCAAACAGGGGGCATATGATGACCTGTACGCAGGTGAGACAGTAGAGAGGGAGAGAAGGATGTTGAATCTCCATTTCACTGAGATCTCAGGGAAACATCATCTGTTGCCCTGAGATCACACAGGAAACAGCTGATGAGGTGATGCATTGTCCCCTAATGTCCTGTAGTACCTGACGACAGGTGAATTCCTAATCTCGTGGAGTCAGCATGTGACAGTAATGCGATATGCATGAAATCCTTCCCTGTTTGTGATGCAACCCACTTTCAAAATTAGTCAGGAATTCCAAGGCCTGCAACCCGAGCCTGGCGAGTATCGCCTCAGACTAAAATTCCGACCAATCGTCATTGCACCTTCTCCGACAGACGCCGTTGAACTGTTCTGCGACCTGCGTGGACACCAGTCACAGCCCAGCCCCGCCCTTTTACCTGCGCGTCTCTGTAGTACATCTCGTATGCTTGGATGGTCTTGCGACTGGCCTGGCTGCCATGGTAGACCACCGCGTTGAGCTCCGTCCAGGACCTGAACTCCCTCTCCCAGTTGGGGATGGTGGAGAGTGGGGCAATAACCAGGAATGGCCCCTCAATGCCCCTCATGTAAATCTCATAGAGGAATGTAATGGATTGGATGGTCTTTCCAAGACCCATCTCATCAGCCAAGATGCAGTTGCGTCTGTGGAGGAGAGTAGACGAGAGGCTGCAGACAGACGGACGCATCTTTATCTTTCCTTCAGTGGCACTAAACCGCGACTCGACCAGACGCCCACATGCTGGGTACCAAAAACGTCTCCCCGCTGTGGCCACGGCGCAAAACCCCAGAACTCTGACATGATCCAAGACTTTTCCCTTTTGATTTATTAATGAAGCTTTTCCAAATGTCTGTTTTCCACTCCACTGATCCGATGTGGGAAAAACATGCGACACACGATGGAAAACGCTTTGTGTCAAAGTGACCTGGCACGTACAAAAACGCAGTTTTAGCATTCACACACAAAAGCAACATTTTGGACGACAGAAAAAGACTCCGACTAGAATTTAACGGCAATATTCTACTTGTCTTATTGAATTAAGGCAGATCTCAGTTTCCTGCTTTGAGTGGGTGAACATAAACTGTATGTTTACTTAAAGCCATTACATAAAGTGTTATTGCATGTACTATACAGGCTATTTGTAGCAACATCAAGCTAACGGCGACTTACGAGTTGTACCAGTTGAAGGTTAGCCAGTTGAGGCCTTCCAGCTGGTATTCCCTGAGTGCATTGCTGTTCCTGTAATCCTTGGAACCCTCCAGCTTCTTCCATTCAGCTGCAGGAGGCCGATCCTGCAGGTAAAAACGCACACAAACAAAATCAGGAGTGGACTTTTATACACTTTAGACAGGATCGTTGGGATTAACAGCCACGCCCACACGAGAAGTCTGAAACGATGGTTTAATTTAAGGAAGTTAAACCAGGTCAAACTAAAGTCACAAATGGATCAGTAGTTAGAATCTATTGAGTCGTGTAACATTTAAAGGGACATATGATGAAAAACATTCACACAAATGAAATACAGGAAATATGGTTTATAAGGTTCGAAGACAATATATATATATATTTAAATATTGGGTATGGGGGGGTTAAAATAAGCATTTGATCCAATCTACCCCCATTGAAAAGTGAAACGGAATAAATTTCATTCATTCATAAATAGAAAAACAATGTAAATAGTGGCAGTGCTTGATTCTTAACATGTTCCTGCAGGAGAAACAGCAGGCAGCCGTTAAATAGACGCAGGCAAAGAAAGGCGTGACGGATGGAAAGACTAGTCGGCTGCTTCTGTTCAGCATTAAACACACTGTTAGTGGTTTGGCCAGGCCACAAGAGCTGGGCGTGTGTGTGTGAGTGTGTGTGTGTGTGTGTGTAACACCACAAGAACGTGGCCCTGTGGAGAGCAGTTAAAGGAGCTGTAAATCTGAAGGAGCAGGCAGCACGCCAACACACACACACACACACACACACACACACACACGCCAACGTGGAAGACGGCTGGGAACGCAGAAACTTGCCACTCTCTTGGTGCCGGGTGTGCGTGCTGCGATCCGTTCATACTCCTCGATCTTGGACTGGTCGATGTCGGCCTTCAGCTCCCAGGTGGAGTCTTCGTAAGGCAGACTGCACCATTTCACCAAATGCAAAGTCACCGTCTGCAGATACAGGAGGAGGCGTGTGAGCGAGCGCGGACGGCAGGAGGCTCCGACACGGCGAACGATGGCAGCACCTCGCCGTTTTCATCGGGGCTCTCAGAAACGTCCAGGACGCGGTCCACCTCCACGTAGTCCGGGTTGAAAGGCTCGTCATCCATCTGCAGACAAAAGCACGTGGGCTTCCTGGGTTAGAAGCACGGAGATGCTTTTACGATGGCGAGCCTCGATTTGTGCCGTGAAGAGGACGGACAATTCCAGTTAATCGTCCCGGACAAAAGACGCGTCATGAGCATCGGCCTCGAAGGCAGTTTTTAATTTGTCGACCTCTTTCCCCCCCACTAAAGGTTAAAGCTGGTGAATCCTGGGAGGATCCCCGGTCTCCTTGTTCGAGTCACCTTCAGTGAGATCGTGAAGACCTAAACAACTAGAGACAATCAGAGACTGCAGGCCCCGCCTCCAATAGTAAACAGGGCTTCCAGATCAGAGCGGCCAAACCTGCTCTAGCTTGCTGCTCCGGAACGGGAACAGATACAACTACAACTGTAACATATATGAAACTAGAATGAATTATGAGTGTTCACACCAAATCTGAAGTCTCTAGCTCCAAAATTGAGGTCAGGATGGACTCCTGAAAAATGTTGATTTTAGAATGAAAATTAGCTCTCAGATCCGGATTGTGATCCGGATCCGGATCCGGCCGGAACTAGTCATGGTCATAGACCTTTAAGGAGTACTTATGTGTGATTCTTCTCAGATCCATACCGCCATGCGTTTTGAAGAAATTAAGAAAAATGTCAAAAAGTGCCCTATCTCGCAATGTTAAAGAATCCTTTAAAACATTCTAGAATCTGGATCCAGATCCGGATCAAGGCCATTCTCGGGGAGGACCGAGCCACGGACAGAACCTTGCTTGTGTAAAAATCAAGTCGACTGATATGCGCATGTACAGACAGACCGACAGAATCGCACTACCCTCGCCTCCCCTTCGGCGAGGGGTAACAGAGTAACCACGTAGCCGTGCCGTCACGGCGTCGCTCATCGGCTTTAGCAGCCGATGAGCTAAACGTAGCGCAGAGAGTCGGGCCCACCTCAGTTATGAAGCTGTTGAGCTGCTGCTTGGCCTTAAACCTCTTGATTTTCTGGTGTATTCTCTTGTCCTTCTCCAGCTCCTCCAGCTCCTCCCAGCGGCAGTGGAGGTACGAGCTGAAACACGAGCAACAGGGACGGCAAGAGAACCTTCATCAACAACGGCGAAGAAGCCCGACCGCATTCTGTTCTGGAGAGAAGCGTGTGTTTCTGGGTTTCATAGCAAACGCTACTCACAAGCCCTTGAACTTGATGTAGAACTCCACCCCCTCCACCTCTTCTCCAGAGTCCAGCTGAAGAGGAAAGAAAAGCTAATAGTGGCAGCCATCGTCATGGTTATTTAACATGTTGTAGAGATACTGGCATACTTCAGTGTCTCTGGACGGGTAAGCTGGCGGGCCAAACAAAAGCAGCTAGCCGTCGCTAGCAGCTGAAGCCTTCATATCGCTGCCGAGCCTCTGAAGAGGCAACCACAAATATACAAGTGTGTTCCTCAGTACTGCCTTGCTCAGAGGCGTCACACGCCTCTTCTGCTTGGGCCATCCGTACATCACAGTGGAGCGGCTTTAACTTTAACCGCCATCGCTTTGTCCAGCACCAGGCCAGCGGTACAGAGAAAACACGATTGTGTACTATTGGTTCGAAAGGGGGCCAATGCTATTCAACTCGAGCCCCTCAGGTTCTTCCTGGGAAAGCTAACTCCAAATGTGAATGACTTTGAAGGAGTATCTCGTGTTTCAATGTAGCTGAGAAAATTAACAAAGTAAGCATTCAATCTTTAAATCTGTGAATGAAAAGTACACAAACAGTTACTCTGCAGTGCAGTCATGCCCCCCCATTCAGCATTACTACTGTAACACACAAGCGCCGTCTGCACGCCTGCTGCAATGCATGAATCATCAATCACACACTGCCTGAGGAAACGCTAGCTTGGCATCTGGCGAAGCTAGCGTTGTGGTTTTGGCGCTACGCCAAGCCCGGGGTCAACTATGAATGGAGCCGTGACTGTGCGTGTGTGTGTGTGTGTGCGAGCGCTACCCAAGGAACGCTGGCTGCTGACTATTTGTGCTAAGAGATGAGCTTTCTTTAGACGTGCTAGCTAAAACCACAATTGTTTAACAAATGCACACACACACACACACACACACACACACTGAAAGACAAGCACACGTCTCCGCTTACCAAGTGAATACTCACTGAGCTGTGTGTGTGTGTGTGCCTGCGCGGAGGCGCTAGCGTTAGCGTGTCTCACCTGCTTCTTGCTGCTGCGCATGCCCATGATCTTCTCCACAACGGGCCCCTCAGCCTCAGCGACATCCTGGAAACACAAAACAGTTTGTTTTGCTCCAAACCGCAAACCTGAAAGCAAGAAGCTTCATAAAACGGAGGTTGGGGTCGGCGCCCTTAAGCCACTCGATGCAGAAGCGTTTAGCGGATGTACATGGCCAAATAAAGCCATACCTTTGCAACTTTAACCCCATTTTCTTTTACAGGGGGGAGGGGCCAAGTGGACGGTCGTGGGTGGTCTGTCTACAGCCGCCTATTACGTAATGGAAGAATAAACGGGAAGGATGCAGAGGAGGAGGAGCGATGAAGAACTACAAGCCGCTAACGCTGGAGAGTTTGAGTTAGGAGAAAGCATTCAAAGCGATGATGATGATGATGATGATGGTGAAATCACGTAGCGGAAGAGTCGAGCGCTACCCGATGCTCAACCCAGGCCGAGCGGTTCCGTCCGTGTTTACAGACACAGTACAAATGGGGCACAAAGAGCAAACAACGGCTGCCACTGAAAGAGTTAATGGCTTTTATTGTAAAATTAAGAATTTCCGTGTGAAGGTAAAATAGAGGCAGCCTCTCAAGCCGTTTGGCAGGAGGCCAGCCTGTACCTGCTGCTGAGACGACGGAGACTTGGGCGCCGGCGAGTCGTCGCCGCTGCTGTCATCCTCCGAGATCCGGAACTCCAGATCCTCGGTGTACCTCTTCCTCTTGACCTGACGGCTGGAACGGCGCTTCTGTTGGACAGAGTCAAAGTCCGTGGGTAGCAGGGGCGTGGCGGTCCGGCCGGACGCCTGCGTGTTCGCTTCGCTCCACCGTTTCCGTTATATTTTAGGCATTTCTTCTCATTTAATTTGTTACTAGCGGATCTCAGCGTTCCGCACGGAACTGAAGTCCTGAGCGAGTTTCCACACGGACGCCTCTGAGTGTCGGACACTAATGACAGAGGAAGCTCGCAAGCGTGACTAATGACATCATGAAGCCTGAGCTGGAAGCCCCTCCCCCCCCAAAAAAGATGCAAATATAAGTATATAATGAGATTGTTTTAAAAGAGTTAAATAAATGTAATGTACTATCTTCCCATCTCTCCACCGCAGATCTGTGAGTTAAAGTCAATCTTTCTAGCCAAAAACCTTTAGCAACAGCCTGAATGTGTTCAAAGTTTACAGTTTTAACTTGTTTACGTCTAATTGATTTGAAATATCACCCAAATGGGTCACATTTATTTATACAAGTTCTACTCTTTGCATTTTTAAAATAAAAACATTTTAAGTCATTTTTTTCTGCCTTTTTTGGGCTGAAAATTAACCGAACCCAGCAGCTCCAGAACCAGAACCGAAGTGTTACACCCCGAATGGGTAACAAGTTCAGTAACTCGTATCTGTCACTTTATTCATTACAACAGAAAACAAAGAAAGAGACATTTCTAGCCTGGAGATCTGTGCCCAGTGAAAACAACCAGACTCTGAAACGAACGACCTGAACCTGGTTTACTCGTCATGCTAACACCGCGGCTAAGCTAGCCGACTGAACTCCCAACAGCCCCGCGGTGACGCGCTGAATCAAGGACTCGCAGCTTAATGGTTTACACTGCGTATCACAGTTACTACTACTACTGTACTTTCGGCTCGTCCCGGGAGGGGTCGCCAGAATTACTATTTAACTACATTTAGTGAGCTCCATTTCTTGTAAGGCTTTAAATATAAAAATACAATATTTTTTGCCTCTTAATATTCTCTACGTGCCAACATAAACGCCCTCTCGTGCCAGCCATGACACGCGTGCCTGAGGTTGCCGACCCCTGGTTTAAGCCAAGGCTGGTTTGCAACACGAACACAGTCACAGCAACAAATTGATCTCTTTCCGATCGCAGTGTTCTTAATTTAACACTCTGTGGAGCGTCTCAGCGCGGTGAAGCAAGCTTCCTCGCTAGCAGCTCGTACCTGGACACCATCATCATCATCCTCTTCCGGAGGCGAGGGAGGAGGAGACTTCACCTCCACATCGTCGCTAATGGATGACTCTCTCTTCCTCTTGGAATCCTTAGCAGCGCTAGCCCCGCCCTCAGACTCGACCTGTTTACTGCTGTGGAAGAGAGAAAAGGTGATCTTCACAAAAACAACATTCCTCAAAGCACTAGGTCTTTGACAGTTCACAGACTGAAGTGTGTGTGTGTGTGTGTGTGTGCGTGCGTGTGCGCGTCCCACAGTGGTAGCCATGTTTGATGTATCCATTTAGAAATCATTAGTGTGCCTCAGGCTCTGGCACACAGGGGGTTAATGTGATGAAAGTCTGAAGAGGGAGGGAGTGAGATGGAGAGATCGGGCGCCAGAGAGGGGACAGATAGAGGGACAGAAAGAGGCCTCCAGGCTTCCTCCGATCTCTGGCATGGACAGGAACGGAGCTGGTAGCGTGGCGCTCACCGAGGAAGAGGAGCAGACACGCCGCTCCTCTTCCTCGGTCACTTCTCTGCCACGACTAATCACAGCCAACAATGCAGGAACAGTTTTCACAACGCCGACTTTCAAAACCCAACTAGTTACGCTCAAGTCCACTCCTTAAAACTAGGACTGGGTTGCAGCGTTCAAACACGCACGCCGTGGACACGCACGCTACGGACACGCACGCTGTGGACACGCACGCTGCGGACACGCACGCTACGGACACGCACGCCGCGGACACGCACGCTACGGACACGCACGCCACGGACACGCACGCTACGGACACGCACGCTACGGACACGCACGCTACGGACACGCACGCCGCGGACACGCACGCTACGGACACGCACTATGGACACGCACGCTACGGACACGCACTATGGACACGCACTATGGACACGCACGCTACGGACACGCACGCTACGGACACGCACTATGGACACGTATTTGAGCAGCTTCATTGTACAAGTGCAGAGTCAACCGTCTCCAGGATATGAAAAACAGTCCTGTAATATAAATACTTATGAACAAATCTATATACATGTATATATGCCTGTACTGTATATACACATTTAATTATGCATACAAATACATACATGTGTATATACATATACACATGGGCACCTCTGAGGCGAATGGTTTCTGTACTTTTACTAATGAAGTGAAGTACTTCGACCACCGCTGGGTTTTCAGCATCCAAAGAAAGAAACACAGAACTCTTATTGGACTGTCTCGATGCAGACCTACAGACAACAGGTTCATATATATGTATATATATATATATATATATATATATATAATAATAATGTATAATAGACAGGTCTGCTGTTTGATCAGGTACGGAGCCGTTTATCCCAACAACGTGATTGACCTTTATTTAGTAAATAGAACGACACAGGTCAGGGACAGGAACTTGAACTCAGCTTATGGATCTACTAAATTGTGTAGACTGAACAACACGTGTGTGTGTGTGTG
The DNA here is from genome assembly GCF_040956055.1 of Brachionichthys hirsutus. Classification (NCBI taxonomy): domain Eukaryota; kingdom Metazoa; phylum Chordata; class Actinopteri; order Lophiiformes; family Brachionichthyidae; genus Brachionichthys; species Brachionichthys hirsutus. The sequence continues at coordinate 530,044 of NC_090911.1, read as the reverse complement.
TGTGTGCGTGTGCGTGTGCGTGTGCGCATTGCCCTCTGCAGCCCGGATCTCTCTCTCCATGCTCTGTGCTGCTGTCACTCGCCCTCTCCCTCCTTCCCTTCTGCTTGCTCCCTCTCTCTCTACGTCTCTCTCACCCCCTCTGTCCCTGGGGCCCTTCTCCTTTCATCCTCACGCCAAGAGCAATCACCATCTCCGTGGTAACGGCTGGTCATGTGACCTGCACCTGTTCCTCTGGCTGGTCGCCACACGCTGGAGCCATCTGGTCTCTGCGCGCAGGCACACACACACACACACACACACACACACACACACACACACACACACACACACACACACACACACACACACCCACAGCTTTCCCCCCTCCTTTCTTCCCAGTTTCTTCATGGTCTCTAATCTCTGTCCCTTTATATCACATCCCAACTCTTCCCGTTCAGCCCATCTCTCCTCTCGAGTCCTCATCCTTCACCGTTTCCATTCCACAACTTTAGACGGTATTTCTGTTAACATTCGTGGATTACGCCCTAAAATAGTACAATTTGCCAAAACTGTGTGTGCGTGTTCCTGAAGGTCGTAATCCAGGTTTCCATTCTAGCATGAAAAAAAGGCCTTCATTAAATAGCGGAACTCCCCCCCAGCGCCTGGTTATCGCCGTTTAACGCTACACCCAGCCAGGTTTGATTGTACGATCAACTATCATGACTTGCTGAATTCTTTGGGTCGACTGGCACCAAAGCAAAGACTGAAGTTAAGGGATGTAAACTTAATGAAGTGACCTTCACCACATTACAAACATCTAAAGTCCAGAAGTCAAACCAGCAAAACAAGATGTCCCAGCATACAATAAAGAGCTGGCCATTTCCAGTTTGACACATAAGCCCCTCCCTCATCGAAACGTATGTATACACACATGTGGGGGAGGGGGGGGCAGCATTGCTGTTTTTGGGTGGGTGATCGCCGTCTATTACCATGTATTGGGAAGAAGAAACTGGAGGGGCGCAGAGATGTGGAGGAAAAGTGACGGGGCAGGATCACGGTGAAATCACGGCGCCGAAGCGAGTCATACTAACGTACCGACACGGCTGAAGGCAGCGTTTCCAACCCTCTGAGCCGCGGCACATTGTTTACATTTACAAAATCCTGCGGTACACCACCAACCAAAATGACACTAACACAGTACATATTATATTAGATGGCCTTTATTATAATACATATAGTTAATAATATAGTTTTTAATGTATTTATACTTAGTGTGAAACCTGGGGCTGTTTGGATGAACACAAAATGGATATCCTGCAGTAATGGCAGAAAGACACACACAAAGCTCTTCCTCATCAGCTCTCAGTCTCTCTCTGTTTTTAGTTTTTATCGCCGTCGAGCTTGAGAAGCTCAGCTCACACAGATATGTGGTTGAAAACGGGAGCAATGTCAGAATAGCTTTGTTGGCTAGAACGGGGAACTCCTTGGCAACAGATAACCAGAAACTGTCCAAAGGAAGATCGGCAAAGTTTAGCTTTAAACCACCATCTTGTTCCAGTTCAGAGTTCCTCTTGCTCCTTTGAAGTCAGGTCCTTTCCAGCACCGGATGCTGAGCTGTGTGGGTCCCGAACCCAGTCAAGCATTCCGTGGAGGCTGAATAGAAATAAAATGAAAACTTCTCCTCAAGAGTTCTCAAATGTGGGCGACCACTCATACCAGGGCCTTCATCTGGGTCCGAATTTTGTCCAGGGCCTTTTCGGCATTTGCATTTTCTCTTCTCAAAAACGTCTCCATCACTGTCACTCCTCGTCTTGCTGTGATCCAAACTGCCTCTGAGGATGACCCTCCTCAAAGGGAACCGAAGCGCTCACAAAGGGTAGAGTAGGCAAAAGCCAAAGCATGAAGAACTGGTTTATGGGAAATATTTGTTTTGCTTTTTAATAAATGCGTTTTTTTAATCTGCCACACTGTAACTGCAGCGCAGTTGCGTGACGTTTATTTTGAAATGTGTGCTCTTATTTTGTAGTGCAAGGAGAACGCACCACAACGCTTTATTACAGCGCAGACACCGACAACGGTTCGTTAGGTGAATTAGATCATTTCACACTGGTTGGGAAACGCTGCCTTAAGGCACGCAAAGAACAAACAAAAACAACAAAAGAGCGAGGAACACACTTTCTGTTGTTCCTTTTGTTTACGTAATCAGAACACAATATTCTGGGGGTCTTGATTAAAGGGTCAAACGGGGGAACCCGCCTGGTACTCGGGGTACGGCGGCGCTGGACACGGCTGGCAGTGAATGAGTTAATGCCTCATTTTGCTGTATATTGATGAGCTAGCATTCTCACATTTTTTCCAGCTGTGGCTCACTGTGTGTGTGTGTGTGTGTGTGTGTGTGTGTGTGTGTGTGCGTGCACATGTTTCAAAGCGTGAGGGGAGAAGAGATGCTTCTTTCAGATTGGACAAGAGGATAAAAGACAGGAAGTTAAACCGCAGCGTAAAATGTGGGTAGGAAGGGGAAGGGTGGGATCTAAGGGACACCTGCTGACGTGGAGTCACACCACTACCCCCCCTCCCCACACACACTTGCCCCATGGCAACGAAATCCGACACCACACGCACACACGTGCAAACAAAGCACCTGCACGCATGTCTGACTTCTTTGTGTGTACTGCAAACAAATCACCCCGACACACGCAGAGCGGGAAGGGCGTGGCAGAGCGGGAAGGGCGTGGCAGGGTTATTTATAGCTGAACTTCCTCAGAGGTAGAGAGCGGGAGGGAGTGAAGGAAAAGGGAGAGAGAGAGAAATCAAGGTCAAAGAGGAGCGAGCTGACTGGACAGGAAACCCCGCCCCCTCCTCTCGCACCGCGGCCCAAACAGGATACTCACGAGCCCCCGCCTGAAGCGAGCACGCCACTCCAAGAAGCACCCGGCACGTCTCCGTTAGATGAAACACAGACTAGCTATGGTAAAAACATTCATCTCGTCCTTCAGACGCCGTTGAACCAAACGTACAACCCGTCAGCGTGAGGATGATGATGCTGGAACACGTGAAGGCCAGCGAGCCGGACCAGGACCGCCTCCGCTTCGAGGTCCAGTTGCTGAATGATGTCATGCAACAACACGGTGGAAGCTGAGCATCACTGGTCACAGCAGACGAATGGGGAGGCTATTAACAGTCAAAACGTGCAGCCGGGAGACACGGAAGGACAGAAGACAGACAGCTCTCGTCTTCAGGAAGAAGCGCTGGGACGGAGGGAGCAGCGGCCCACCATTTTAGAGCAGCGGCGGCGACCGGCAGCCATTATTATGCTAAATTAACCTGGGAGCTGCAGGCCGCCGCTCAAGATGGAGGAACCCTGACAACAGATAAGAGCCAGTTTACCAACACACACACACACACACACACGGCTGAGCATGGACCTCCCCCCCCCCCCCGCATTTCCTCTGCCCCCCCCAGTTGTGCCTGTTGAGTGGTCAGCATGGCCTTCATTATCATTACACGCCATTTTCTGCCACAAAGATTACTAATGACCCCTCCCCCAACCCACTCTGACAACCTGCCCCCTCCCTCCCTCACACACACCTCCCCCTGCGCTGACCCCAGCCTGCTGCTTCGGCCCGCCTTCTTCCTTGGGATAAAAGGGGCCGAGAGGAAAGAGAGAGAGAGAGAGAGAGACAGTCCTGACATTCCACAGTCTGATCAGATTTCCACCATCACAACGAAACCAGGCTCTGAAAACAATTATTCCCTGACAGGTCTGCAGGCAGAGTGGAGGTCCGTCCTCAGGAGGGACAGAGGAGGTCCGTCCTCAGGAGGGAGAGTGGAGGTCCGTCCTCAGGAGGGAGAGCGGAGGTCCGTCCTCAGGAGGGAGAGAGGAGGTCCGTCCTCAGGAGGGAGAGTGGAGGTCCGTCCTCAGGAGGGAGAGAGGAGGTCCGTCCTCAGGAGGGAGAGAGTGGAGGTCCGTCCTCAGGAGGAAGAGAGGAGGTCCGTCCTCAGGAGGGAGAGAGGAGGTCCGTCCTCAGGAGGGAGAGAGGAGGTCCGTCCTCAGGAGGAGGGTCATGCACAAGAACCCAAAGTAGTGGACAGGAGAGAACGTGAAGGCTGACGGACGGGGTGGTGACTGCACAGGTCCAACCTCATCTCTGTCCTCCCACAGAAAGTTTCAACTCAAATCATTACACTACATGGTGTCCACTGGTCCATGGACAGCAATGGAGCTCGAGTCGCTCGCTCGTTTTCAGGTACGTCATAAAAACACCTCGTAAAAATACAAAACAGACCAGTAACGTCGAGCTGTCACATCGGTGGAGCCGATAAAGCCGACAACCCCCTATACCACAAATCTTTGGGCAGAATGTCTGCTTTAATCAACAGAAGTGCTCTCCGGACGCTTGTTGGAGCCCTCGTTCAGCCCCTCTTTGACTATGCTAGCACCTCCTGGTATTCAAACATCAAAGTGTCCCTGAAAACCAGGCTCCAAACCTCCCAAAACAAACTGATTCGGCTACTCCTCAATCTGGGGCCCATGACCCACCTTCTTCCTGGACATTTTGCTAGCCTAAAATGGCTCAGGGTAGAAGACAGGGTTAAACAACTCAAAATGGGATTGGCATTTAAAATAGTCAATGCAGCTCTGCCCTCAGTCCCCTCAATCCCTGCATACCTGAATAAACACCTCCACAGATTTAGTGACACCCACAGCCACAACACTAGAGGGAGCTCAAACAACAACCTGGTTACCCCCTCCTATAGGACCAACATGGGTAAATCATCTTTTTACAATACTGCCCCCCAAGGGTGGAACTGTTTGACTCCTGCCCTCAAAACATGCACCTCTTTGGCCTCCTTCAAAACGGCCCTAAAAATACACCTTTCAGGGGGACAGAAACGGAGATAGTCATCACGACTCTCTCCGGATCAACCCCCCCCCCCCCCTTTTTGTCCACCTACGTTGCACATATTAATTGCTTTAGTAATTTATTGTAATTTATGTAATTTATTGTCATTCATTGTCATTTTGCATCAGTGGTGTAATTTATTTTAGATGAATTGTTAGTTTGTAAAATCATTTTATTTTTGTTTTTCTCATGTTACGTTGCATCAATTGTGTAATTTAATATTGGTTTTATTTTTATTGGTATTGTTAAATGTTGATGATTTATGTACGAAGGACTTTCAACGGAAACAAGACCGCAAGGGCTTTTTAGAAATACTCCTCTTAGACAGGATGTTTGACTGTACTTGTACTGTAATACATGCTACTGTGTGACTGTACTTGTACTGTAATACATGCTACTGTGTGACTGTACTTGTACTGTAATACATGCTACTGTGTGACTGTACTTGTACTGTAATACATGCTACTGTGAGACTGTACTTGTACTGTAGTACATGCTACTGTGAGACTGTACTTGTACTGCTCTAACATCCTCTCAAATCTATTCATCATCATCCATCGGTGCAACAACCTTGAGCACACACCAAACATTCAGTGACAAAAATCATGCAGTTCCTTACCTGGGTTTCTTGGGGGTCTTGGTCTTGGGTGTCGGGTTCTTGGTCTTCTTCTCCTTGGGCTCTTTGGGGGTCTTAGGTGTTTTGGGTGTCTTCGGGGTCTTGGGCTCTTTGGGGTCTTTGCTCTGGACCTTCTCCTTTGGTTTCTTCTTTCGCTTTTTCTTCTCTTCCACCGGCGGCGAACTTCCAGGTACAGTTCCTGTGCCAGTCAGCTGTTCACCTGCATCACTTCCTGTTCCTGGAAATTCTGACTTGCCTTCCTCTCCTCCTCCCATCTTCGTGCCGTCATCTTCCTGTTCCACTGCTTTTGCTTTCTTCTTTCTCTTCCTTTTTGGCTTTGTCTCCTGGTTGCTGGGCTGCTCTGCCCTGATAGGCTGGCTGGAGGCACCGGTGACTGGCGGCCTGTCAGGAACCGCCATTGAGGCGTCGCCCGACGAGTCACTGGGGGAATGCTGGGAGATGGGAAGACAGTACATTACATTTATTTAACTCTTTTAAAACAATCTCATTATATACTTATATTTGCATCTTTTTTTGGGGGGGAGGGGCTTCCAGCTCAGGCTTCATGATGTCATTAGTCACGCTTGCGAGCTTCCTCTGTCATTAGTGTCCGACACTCAGAGGCGTCCGTGTGGAAACTCGCTCAGGACTTCAGTTCCGTGCGGAACGCTGAGATCCGCTAGTAACAAATTAAATGAGAAGAAATGCCTAAAATATAACGGAAACGGTGGAGCGAAGCGAACACGCAGGCGTCCGGCCGGACCGCCACGCCCTCGTTTCTACAGTCTGCACCGCTACGCTGGGAGAGCGCTGAAGTCTATCTGGCGAGTATCAATGGCTGATTGGTCCACGAGGAGGAAATCATGCTCAGCTGATCATCACGAAGGGATGAAGGAGAAGTCGTGGCACCTGCGCCCCCGCACCTCCTCGCTCACCTTCCGCTCTACTCCTCGACTCCCTGTTGCTGCCGTTTCCTCCCCCCTCACACCTCCTCCTCTAGCAGGCCAACCTTAGTAAACAAACCCGCTGACATCTTTACTCCTACTTTGCACCCCTGCAGACTTAATCTCCTCTCCTTTCTCCTCCTCCCTTCACCTCCTTCTCCTCATTGCTCCCAAGTAAGCTTTCTGTGACAGTCAACTGGTTACCAGCTGTTGGGAGCCTCTCCAGCTGCCTCTCCTGCCTCTCCTCCTCTTCCTTCCCTCCCTCCTTCCCTCTCTCCAGCTGCTCAGGGTCCCAGTAGCAGATGGGAAATCAGGCATCATGACACGAATAAATTATCTCCATGCTTCAAAAAGGCGCAGCGAGGGACTAAGTGTGTGTGTGTGTGTGTGTGTGTGTGTCGTAAGCGTAATGCACTTTTGCACATGTGGTGTATCCGAGTGTGTCGACAAGGTGTGTTTGTGTGTGTGAGCGTCAGCAAGTTTATTGTAAAATGCCATGGCAGCAGCTCCCCTCTGTGCGCGCAGAAACACACACACACACACGCACACACACACACACACGCACGCAATTAGCATAGCTTGGTTGTGTTCAGGTGGAGGAGGAAAGAGTTGGGGTGCCGCCACTGGAAGTCTACTTACATCAGGAGAATACTAATGTACACACACACAACAAAGTAACGCAAGGTCACACATCACACAAACACCTGCTGGCACACGTAAACCCAGCCACTGCGACACAAATGGGGGGGGGGGGGCAGGAGACGGGTCAGGGAGGGGGGGGGCTACAGAGAGAGTGACGGGGGAGATAGCAAGGATGTGGTGCCAAGAGATAAATCTGTCCTCCTGCCAACCTTCCCATATAATCAATCACACAAATGACAATGGAGACACACGCGCGCACACACACACACACACACACACACACACACACACTCCTGTGTCTGTTTGGTGTCCTGCATGGAGAATCGAGCTTAATGGTGCTCAGAGTTGTAATCATTGCATCGGAGTTCTCCATCGTGGTCAGAGAACGGAGCGCCATCACAAGACCCCCCCCCCCCCCCCCCCCCCCCCCCCCCGCAGCAGGTTGTAACACAATCACACACTGAACTCACCCCCACCAACACAGCGGCCGCATGGCCAAGATCACACAACGAGGGAGTGAACAGGGTCGAGTTTCATCCCTCCGAGGGCGGGGTCAAGAGTGGGGGCTGAGGAAGCTGCAAGGGAGGGGGGACAGCTGGAAGAAGAGTGAGATGAAAAAACACTCGAGACTCCCAAAGGACGGGGTGAAAGGAAATCCTGTTCTCCCCTCACCCTCTCGGGCCGCCCTCCACCCTCCCCATGGAAGACTGACAGCTAATGGCCACCTCCATGACAGAAAGAGCTAAGCGTTAGCTTTGACACTTCCTGTGTGTGTGTGTGTGTGTGCACGGACCCGGAATAGGGCGACAGATGCCGGGCTAGTACAGAAAGTACAAATCCAATCACCCAAATAGTTGCCTAACTTCCACATGTTCAGACGGGGGGGGGGGGGGGGGGTCTGCTACATTGGAAATGTAATTCAAGCCGATACTGCTGGGAGGTTCAACTAGCAAACCAACTCCCAGGTCTAGACGCGCATCGCTGTCACCATAGTTACGCTCATTTCATGACTGGCGCCCTGCAGGCGTCCCTTCCCAGCTGCCAGGTGTACGTACCTGAGTCACGCCCCCACTTTTAACTGGGATAACGTACGACTCTACTGGAATGGTTTTTACAGCTGAAAGCTCAGATAGCGTCATTCAGGGAAGCACACCCATCCTGATAAGATGCTTCACCTGCAGCGTGTCACAGCGGCACACAGGTGAGGTTAAATAAAACACCGCCCCTCGACGGCCCACAGCGAAGACTGGCCTGACAGGACGAGCTCGGCACGGTGGCCACGCCGGCGTCGCCTTTCAGCGCACGGGTAGCACCTCCTCCGGTCCAGAGACGCCCCCGTAGCCGGTAGCATAGCAACCCACAGACAACATGCACGGATGGGGGAGGGGCAACTCAGGCATGTTATACGTCAACAGCAGAAGTGCATGCAACGTACTGTGTGTGTGTGAGAGAGGTCAGCACATAGAACTATGCCAGAGCTGTGACCTTGAGCCGCTGACAGAGGCACGTGCGTGTGTGCGTGTGTGTGTCAGGCACGTGTGTGTGTGTGTGTGTGTGTGTGTAATAACCATGCTTAGTGAACAGATGGCGCTTAGAGCATCAGACACACAGTCATCATGACTGACTGACCACATGGGGGGGTGTGTGTGTGTGTGTGTGTGTCTTTCTAATATTGCATCTTAAGGCGCAGAGAGAACTCCATCCGTGTGCTTCCACACACACACACACACACACACACACGCCAGTGAGAGTCATCCTTTAGCTACAGTAGGCTATCCTATTTCCCCAGGCGCATTATACTACATGTACACCGCTGTGTGTGTGTGTGTGTGCGTGTGATGGTGGGGTCACTGGGCAGGGTGCGTGCACGTCGCCGAGGCGAGGAGCTCACCAGTCAAGCTGCCATCTAGGTCAGAAGAGTTGGATGTAGGGTGACGGCTGAAATGCTAACCTCAAAAGTCTCGGAGCTGGGGGTGTAGTGAAAGAGAACTGTGTGTGTGTGAGTGAGTGTGTGTGTGTGTGTGAGTGTGTGTGTGTGTGTGTGTGTGAGTGTGAGTGCGTGTGAGTGTGTGAGCGTGTGTGTGTGTGTGTGTGTGTGTGCGCGAGTGTGTGTGTGTGTGAGAGCGTGTGAGTGTGTGAGTGTGTGCGTGAGTGCGTGTGTGTGTGTGAGCGTGTGTGTGCGCGAGTGTGAGCGTGCGTGAGCGTGCGTGAGCGTGCGTGTGTGTGTGTGTGAGTGTGTGAGCGTGTGTGTGTGAGTGTGTGTGTGTGAGCGTGTGAGTGTGTGAGTGTGTGTGTGAGCTTGCGTGAGCGTGCGTGTGAGCGTGTGTGTGAGTGCGTGTGAGTGTGTGAGCGTGTGTGTGTGTGTGTGTGTGTGTGTGCGCGAGTGTGTGTGTGTGTGAGAGCGTGTGTGAGTGTGTGTGTGTGTGTGAGTGTGTGAGTGTGTGAGTGTGTGTGTGAGCTTGCGTGAGCGTGCGTGTGAGCGTGTGTGTGTGTGTGTGTGAGTGTGTGAGCGTGTGTGAGTGTGTGTGAGTGTGTGTGTGAGCGTGCGTGAGCGTGCGTGTGAGCGTGTGTATGTGTGTGTGTGTGCGTGTGGGAGACCACAGGGTCTATTGTCCGTGAATGGGTCAATGGAGAAAGGGGGCTTGAGCAACCAAATAAGCTAATGGAATCCCAGGGCACATGACGCAGGCAACGGTAAACACACACACACACACACACAGACAGAGAGGACCACCCCCCCCCCCCCCCCCACCCCCCCGGGCTCTCCAGTGTCGCTCGTTTCACCATGAAAACGCTCTCTTCCTCACCATCGCCCTCTTTTCCAAACCGTCTCATCAGGTCACCCAACATTAACGTAGAGAGAGACGGAGAGACAGAGACAGGAAGGGAGACGGGGAGGGGGGGGGGAGAGACAGGAAGGGAGACGGGGAGGGGGGAGAGACAGGAAGGGAGGGCTCCTCTACTGAGGAGGGGGCGACATGGGAGCGAGAGATTATTCTAGTGGCACCTGGGTGTTACGCAAACGTCTCAGGATATGCAGCTCACAGCAAACAGCCCCCGCCCCCCCCCCCACACAACACCTGACCTGAACCTGGGCCTATTGCTTCTCAAATGTTCTCACACACACACACACACACACAATAAAAAATAAACACTCAGAACGCATGAAATGCACCCACATATGTAACCCCCCCCCCCCGTGCTTGCTGGAGACTCACCTGTATGTGAGGCACTTTCTGTGGGGTGAGAGGGGGCGAGGACAGCGGGTATGAGGTGGGAGGCGCCCACGGGTGTGAGGACTGGCTGGGGGGAGGGGGCGTGCTCTGCAATTGTTGAGGGTGGTG
>NC_090911.1:439123-519515 GCF_040956055.1 Brachionichthys hirsutus | reverse complement strand
CATGGGGGACATGGACGAGGGGGAGGGGTAGGATCCCTGAGATGGGGGGACAAGGTGGGACTGGGGCTGGTTTTGGGCTGGGTCAGGGTGTGCATAGGCTGACCCTGCTGTCCTGCCTGCTGCTGCATGGGGGCAGAATGGGTCTGATGTGGTGCTCCAGGGGGGTATCGCTGACCCTGCTGCCCAGCTGCTGGGCCTGATCCTGGATTAAACCTCTGGCCGAGCGGCCCTGGTCCCATGGCTTGGCTGGTGCTCGTGTTGATGTTGGCATTGGCTCCTTGGGTCATGCCAGGCCCCATGGCGCCATATTGGGCCTGATAACCAGAGTACTGGGCACCACCGAACCCCCCCATACCCTGTGGGTGCTGGTGGGGGTGTGGAGGCTGACGGGAGGGGGAGTGTGGATAACTGGGTGCATGGGCCATGTTGGAATAGCCCTGGGGTCGTGGCTGTCTCATTTGTCCCCCAATGCCAACATGTCCCAGGTAATGAGACGGGTCCTGAGCAGAAGTGTGTGCCATGCTCTGTGGCGGGTAGTGTTGGTTCATGTGAGCTGCATTGGGTGGAGGGGGGCCTTGAATCCCACCATAGTTGCCTTGAGACATCTGGTAGCCTCCCATTTGGTTGGGGCCACCCCCCGGTTGTGCCGGTGGCTGCTGATAAGATGATCTGCTCTGCTGCTGGGCCCAAACTCCACCCCCGCCTCCGCCCGCATCACCCGGGTAGCCATGGTGGGGATTGCTGGAGTTGGCTGGGTTGTTGTGGTAGTGGGAAGCCATGCCATTCATGGTAGAATTCACATTCGGCGGGCCCTGATTGGGGCCAGTCTGGACCATCATTCGTCCTCCGGGGCCACCAGGTGGCTCGTATCCCGTGTACGGGCCATGGTCGTATATCTGCCCCAACTTAGGCTGCCCTGTGCCGGGTCCATGGACCATCCCCTGGTGGTAACCCCGGTTCCCCTGGTGCTCATGGTTCAGAGAAGGATTAGTCTGCTGGGCTAGTGGGTTGGACTGGGCAGGGGGGGGCTGCTGAGGAAAGCAGTCTCCTAAACCATCTAATCCATCTGAAAACAGCCCCGCATCATCCCCAAATAAACTCATCATCCCTGGGTCCGCCATTGGTTGGGCGTGGGGGGCCGCGGACAGAGGGGGCTGCCTGGAGGGCGATGTGCAGTGAGGAGCTAACCAGCTAGCTGCTGCTTCAAAGTTTACTACTCCATGTTCCTCATTAATGCTCCTGGAGAGAGACGGGGGGGGGGGGGGGCAGACAAATACTGAAATTAGAAGCAAATACACGCAAGATCAAAGGGCTACGCTTGCTTCAAAAGAGCGGCTCAACTAAAATCACATTTCCTGTCTTTGTTGAAGTCTTTTTACTGCCCGTCTCCAGGAGACGCACGGAGACACGCCGTTTATACCGTTATTCTTTATCGTTTTAGTGCGCGTACATTCGTTAGCATCACTTCTGTGGTGTTGATTGAAAGCAGCCCCCGCCGTGCAGAGGAAAGACATCTGGACTCGCAGCAAACCAAGTGTCGCATAAATGCGTGTCCATGAGCGCCGCGCATGCACAGCTCACTGCTGATTGGCTGCTTGCCATGGCTCTGCGCGTAACCAATCAGATGTTGCTGTGGGTGGGACAATGCCGGACAGAGTCGTCAGAACCAGAATCCTTTAATAATCCCACGGGGAAATTATATCAGCAACAACGCTCCACTCGAGAGAGGCGTGGCTGCAGCAGCCAAGATAAGCCCGTTTTACATTGATCTCTGATCGGCCGTCGTCGATATGTGGCCGGGCCGATTATCACTCGACCCCCATTTACTAGCTGCGTTTTCTCTCATCAATGAGTTAAGGATCCTTCAGAGCAATTAAGTGTTTGGTTTTATTTAAATAACATTTCATATAAAAAGTCTCTACAGTTGTAAATAAAGCTTTGATCCGAGCGTTTCTCCCCCCCCCCCCCCCCCCCATCAGCTCCATGGCGAGCGGATTACGGTGCATGTTGGGCGAGTCAATCCGTCGCAACCATCCGAGGAAAAAAACAAGCTCCCATTGAAAAAGGCCCTTCAGTCACACACACACACTTCACATTAGCAATGCCCCCCCCCCCCCCCCCCCCCATTATAATACCAAACAAAAGGACTGCTTTCCTTTCCAACACACTCAGTCATTGTCTGTGTGTGTGTGTGCTGGAACAAAAGGACCCAGCAGATGCAACCCTGTTTGAACAGCAACAGCTGCCATCCAGCAAACAGGCCAGAGAGCACACCAGTCATTCATTAGGTCAGCAAGCCAGCCAGCCAGCCAGCCAGCCAGCCAGCCAAGCCCCTTCCAGACAGCAGCAGCATTCCCTGCAGAGGAGCCGAGTCGCGTCCCGCCTTTCTGCTGACTGACAGCGGCAGCGTAGCCGAGGAAACGTTCCCTGCAGAGGCGAGAACCCCCCCCCCCCCCCATGACGTCACAAAATACGTGCAACGAACACTGGCGTCACACGACAGCAGCAGCGACGTGGAACCACCAGCACGGCCTCTGCTCGGTTCCTCGGTTCCACGTCGGCTGCGCTCGTTCACACTGCACGGCTCCGTGAGCGATTTGGATTTACTTCCAGTTAAAGGCGTCTCGTATGATCTCCCGTGTGAACGCCGCGTATGCGCAGCAGAGGACGGGAAGTCGTCAGTGTTGTTAGCCACGGCGTTCTGTGAATGCCCCCCCCCCCCAGCCAGAACGGGATGTAAATGATCCAGAATAGTAACTTTAGTTATGCTTGTTTTGTACTATTTACACTGTTTTCTGTTGTTAACACATTAATCCTGTAGGCATGTAGATGGAACAGATTCCTCTAGTTTACATTATTTCTTATGGGAAATGTAGTTTGGATTTTTGAACAGTATTACAGAATGAATTATGATCGAGAACCGAGGTTCCACTCTCTCGCTAATATTAAATTTGCAGTAGTTTTAGAAAAGATCGATAATATCCACAATGTGGATTTGATCCAAATGGAATTCGGTGGAGTACCCCCCCCCCCCCCCCCCCCTCTACACCATTGTGTCAACTTCTTTTTTTTACCTTGTCTGCATTCGTGCTCCACAGTGACGTACATAACTTCAGTCACTGTTAGAGTTCTATGCAATTTTTATTCTTATAGTGATCGTTTCTTATAGTGATCGTGATTGCGTCAACTTCCATAAACATCGATCAATAATCAATCGAGATATTGAGGAACACATTTTGAATCTACATTGACTGCCATGTTAACAGAAACTTCAAAGTGATCCAGAACTCTGGATCAGCGCCACAGTTTAAATGTTCCTGGTAACATTCCCTGCAGATTTCATCGAGATCCATGCAGAACATCTCGAGCTACGTTGCTAACAGACAGACGATAAACAGGCCAGCAACTTCCTGTACGATGTTGTGATTTAGGCACCGTTTGCATTCGGGTCACATGGTTTTCAGAATCAGCCACATACACACACAGCCTGGAAACAGCAGCGGGGGGGGGGTATGTGGTTAATGCAACGGGAGTCCTTCAGCAGTAGCACGGCACACAGCTACCGTTGTTTCAGGCTGCAAGGTGTTCTGCCTGGAACCTCAACCAAGCCTGACGGCAGGATCCTGTCGTGTGCAAAGATTCAGCCTCACTGACCAATCAGAAGCTTCGCTCCAACTCACACACACACGCTGGAGTCTATCGCAGCAGTCAACGGGCGAGAGGCGACTACACCCTGGACAAGGCGCCAGTTCTTCACACACACCCCCTACGGGCGATCAGCTCGGACAAATCTCCAAGAGAAAAGATGCTTTATCACGTCGAGTTGCGTCGATGGTACAGAGGGTTATCCATCACCTCAAGGTTGGTGGTTCGAATCCCACTCCACCCCAGTCGTCCTTTGTTTAGACCATTGGAACCAGCATCTGACGCCAGAATGAATGTACTACAATTATGCTCGATATATAATGTAGATTACTTGAACACATGACCATTTCTGAAAGCCAGCAGCACGTCGGCATACAGAGCAGAAAACACCTTGGTGCAGTTACTGCAGGTAGAATTCAGCCCCGCCCCGACTTGAAGAACTCGACCGCTCCTTTGAAGAGAATTTAAACATCTCGTTGTAAATTATACGGGAATAATAAATGAAAACGAATATATGCAGAGTCCCAAGAGGTTTATGTCTAACATCAAAAATTTCGGCATGATCATCTTGCTCTGATCATTGGGGGACAAAGCCATATTGGGGATCTGATATATCCTCCACCTTTGCCCCCCCCCCTTGTGAGTAATTTCACATTGTCTGTAGCAAGCGAGAGCCAACAACAGAGTCAGCGTCGTCACCACATCCTGATGGGAGAATGCTGCAGCTGCAATATACAAATCTGATTCATCCATCGTGCCTCTTCATGAGAGGGTGAGGGTGAGGGTGGTCACCGGGTCCACCAGCCTCGGTGCTTCCCGAGCCACAGAAACAGCCGTCGCCGCATAAGGACCTGGGTGAAGGCCAGCGTGCGGCTTCAGACGCTACTCGTCAGATTCTGTAACGGTGACAGGAAGTTCGTCTGGAGCAGCTGGAATGTCCTGGGCTACGCTTTCCTGATGTCCCTTTAGCTTTAGCTCATCCAACCTTTATTCCGAGATTAATCCCTAAACACCAGATTCACAAGCATCTTCATTCATTCATTCATTTTCAATCCGCTTATTCCGTCATCGGGTCGCGGGCCATGCTGGAGCCAATCCCAGCAGTCAACGGGCGAGAGGATTCACAAGCACCGAGAACCAATTCCGGACTTCTTGAAATCAACCCACCGCAAGCTTTTGCGTCTCTTCCGACTCTTCCCCATCGTCACCATCACCTCGATGCAGCCGTCTGACAAACTGGACGGTAAATTTGTACCCTTCTGTTTTGACATCACCCCAATACATTAGGCTGGACAGACGTGGTTGCTAGGAAACATACCCTTCTGACATTCGCAAGGGTCAAGTATTCACTCCAGGCACTGTGGGCGTGTAGAGGAGTGATGGCAGGCCTGCTGTTTGCCATAGTGCACCTGTGCGTTCTAACCATTATACTGCACACGTGGGCCCAGAGCCACAGGCGTCTTTAAAAAAGACACCCCAAAGCTGAGGTCTCGGGGCTGCTGGGCCTGACGGGCCACAGATGTGCAGGAATCCACGCCGCCTGACCTCCATTAGAGGTGGAGCCTCGACCACGATGGAGCAACTGGAGGTTTCACCGCAGCGCATGAAAGCTGGTCCTGAATGAACGAATGAGAAAGGCCCTGGGAGCGGACGACATGCCGCTACTGTGGAGCGGGTCACAGCACCGTGCACTTTGTAATGAATACCGCCTACTAGCATTAAGGGAGCGACGTTCCATGAGCAGAATGTTTAGAACCCGTCCGACGGGTTGTCCGGGACAAGCGGCCAGAACCGTGTGCGTGCAGCGTCACAGCAGCCGCTCGTCTGCCGTCTGTAGCCTCCAGGCTTTACGACAGGAAATCTCTGCCATGTCAACAACACCTTCCTCTCCAGTGACGAGCACACACACACACACACACACACACACAGAGCCAAAGAAACACGGTACACCGAACGCTGAGGCACAGCCCAACGCGGCACCATAAGAAGCCAGTGATCTCCCTCTTCCTCTCCAGAATAAAGCGTGCACCCACCCACACATTACCACGAGGATCTAAAGCGCTATAATTTATACCTTTGTTCCCAAATGGAGGACAGAGTGCAAGCGCTGGCTAGCTGCGTGTGTAATTACGCTCAAGTGAGGGGATGCAGGCCTGTGTGTTTGGGGCTGGGAATAGAGGCCCGGAAGGAAGGAAGGAAAGAGGAGAGGGTGGGGGGTCCGAGAAAGGGAGAGAAGAAAGAGAAGCAGTGAAGCTCGAGAAAATCTGGTTATTTTACGCACGGCTGCTTCATTAATGGACAGAGTGTGTGTGTGTGTGTGTGTGTTTCTGGGAGGGGTGGGCCAGCAGGAAAGGGACTGTGTTTATCCAATCTGTTCCCTGCCTTTACCATGTGGTAGGAAAAACCACTGGCCAGGTCCCAGTCAGATCCCAGAGGGCAAGAGGCTGGCCGAGAGACAGGCAGCGGAGAGAAAGAAGTAGGCCACGAGATCTGCAAGTGTGTGTGTGTGTGTGTGCGTGCGTGTGCGTGAATGCATGTGTCCCTAACCCAGAAGCTGTTGTAGGGTCCGAGAAACCAGCCGTCTGGTCTGACAATGACTCACAGGTATATTCTGTGGTTAGCTAGCTGCACATATGCTAGCACAACGCTAATTCACTGGTCTAACTGGTATATGTGGAAATATAAGCATAGCAGGATGAAAACCAGTGACGTTGACATTCTGGCGAGTTGGAACTGGAGTACAGGGCGCCCACACGCCGAGTCATGGTCTCCCTGGGACGGCATGAAATCAAAGGGAAACCGCAGAGTTGCGCGTCCTTCTGCCTTAAAATGACATTTTATTGTTGCAATCTCCAGCGTTGGAATATTGTCCCGAAATTCAGTAAGGACGAGTTAAAAGAAAATCAGAATCAAACTGTCACAAGTGGGAGAGAGATTGTCGCTAGGCGATGCAAATGAGCCATCAAAGCGGCACGCTAGCTTTATTGTGCCGAGGGAAACCCTACAGCGCCGGTCAAACCGCTAACGCTTGGAAAGTTACAGGATTTGTAGCCAGAGTTCAATAACGTGTTTTTACACGGTTAAGGCTTCCGTCGAGTAACTATCGATTAGGCATCCCGTTGGATTCTCTTCACAGAATATCAAGGCTCTTCATGCAGAAACAAACAGGCTCCTCTAACCAAGCCTGACTATTCACCTTTAGACCAATGAGACAGGCAGGTCTGGACCATGTCCCCGGGGATTGGCTTCTTCCCTTCCATGCCCCGCCCACCAGACTGCTAACCAATTAACTTCCAGTGAAGGGGCTCAAACAAGCTTCCATCGGAGGCTCTAGATCCACATCTTCATACGTTGAATAGAACGCTAGCTGCTACTTCTGGGCTACCTGCAGTGCTACGAAGAACTAAGCGTTTTGACGATTCACACATGCAACTGAATTATCGGAGGCGTGACGGGAGCGTGTTCACTGGAAACTCTTCCATGCTCATTATCAGACTCTTTGCATCCGTCTCCATTCGTCTTCCTGGGGGTCGACTCCACGGCCGGCAGCAGTTAACCTTTCGTCAGCCGCGTGAATCACTCTGAAGGAGAAACGGGTGTGGAAATCCTACTCCGCTTCATATCAGAGCTCTCAAAGGAACGTGGTACTCTTCAGCGCCGGTCTTCATCAGGGGGCAGCGACACCAACTCCCACATATTTTCGGTGGAGTCCCGGGCTTTAGCTTTGCTCATTTACAGCAGCGAGACTTGATGGAGGGATGAAGAGGAAAAACAGCGCTCGTTGAAACTGGGAGGAGGTCAAGGGTGGATGAAAAGGCTTGAACACATATGGGTCAGATGTACTTGACAGGGCGTCTCCGCCGCTACACAGAACATGCACGCAGCCCCCGCCCACAGGAGCGCTGTATCAACGCCAGCCTGGCAGCATTTGGTCCAGAAGGCCGTCGCCACAGGAGGAGAGTGGAGGGATGGGGGAGGAGGCTGGGGAGGGTGGGGGTGCAGTGATGACACTTAGTTTTGAATGTCAACACGGTGCTAAAGACCCCCACTAACCTTTTGGCTGGAAATGAGGACTGGAGGGGGGAGAGAAAACAACAAGCAGAGATGGGAAGAGTAAGAAGGAGGGGTGGAGGTGGGAACGGAGCGTTGGATAGCAAGATGAAAGAGCTGGAGACGTACAGCAGCACCACGTTTCATCTCTGCAGACAGCGCCCCCCCCCATCCATGCATCATGATGACATCCATGAGACAAAATGGCCTCCCTAACAAACAGCAGCGCTCTGGGGCCCAAGTAGCCAACGGCAGGCGTTCAACAGCAGCAGCAGGTGCTCCACGCATCAGGGGGCATGGCGGCCTCTGGGCCCGGCAGTCGGTCACCCCCCAAACACAAACAAGGTGACGAAGAAGACCAGAAGCAAAATGACATCGCCGTTATCGATTACCTGTCCTTTTGTCCTGCCTCTACAGCTCAGGCCTGATCATTGCGAGTCTAGTACAGGGGTCGGCAACCTAAGGCACGCGTGCCACAGCTAGCACCCGTGGGCACCCAAGGGGTTAATAAAACAAATCACAGATGACTTCTCTCGATTTCAATCTCCGCTCCTACTCCCAATCAAAAGGACACGGTCCCGGTCCCTGTTCCAAATGAGGGTCCTCCGCAGGGGGGCTGGACGCAGCCTCCCAGACGGGGTGAGGAGCTCGGAGGAGAACCGCTGCTCCTGCACATGCAGGAGTCTGAGGCATCCATTTCAGAGGTCTCCCTGGGGAGGTGTTCTGTGCTTGTCCCACTGGGAGGAGGACTCGGTGAAATACCTAGGAGCTGGAGAGGGAAGTCTGGAAGTCCCTGCTGAGACCGTTGCCTCCGCGACCCGGAGAAGGGATGGAACATGGACGGAGAACCTTGGCTGAATCTGCATTCTAATGTCAGATGTTACGGGACGGCCAGGGTAAGAGAGACCGGGGGCATTCCGAACCGTCTCCCACCCCAACCCGTTCACCCCCTGGTGCTCCACTCCTTCACCGTTTTGCTATCTGGCTACAAACAAGCATAAATAGAAGTGTACACCTGAAGTTTGACATCGATAGAAACATGTTTTAAAAGGCAAACGGCGCTCAGAATCGTTAACTTGCAAATGTTCAGATAAGATAATAGGATTAGCGTGAAAAATGAGCGCCACTGAATTGTGCCAAATTGAATTGCATTCTGTGAAATCTCAATTAACATGCAAATGTCTGAGTTAGTTTCCTGCATGCAGTGGATGTACTCTTTACAGCAGCGTGGAGAACGCCGTGCCAGAGCGCGTCGCCAAAGGCGTGCACGAGAGCGTGTCGCCGAATGCGTGCATGAGAATGCGTGCACGAGAATGCGCCACCCAATGCACGAGAACGCGCCGCTGAACGCACGAAAACGTGCTGCTGAACGCGTTTCGGAATACATGAGAACGTGCTGCTGAATGCATGAGAACGTGCCGCCGCCGAACGCATGAGAACGTGCCGCCGCCAAACGCATGAGAACGTGCCGCCGCCAAACGCATGAGAACGTGCCGCCGCCAAACGCATGAGAACGTGCCGCCGCCAAACGCATGAGAACGTGCCGCCGCCAAACGCATGAGAACGTGCCGCCGCCAAACGTATGAGAACGTGCCGCCGCCAAACGCATGAGAACGTGCTGCCGCCGAACGCATGAGAATGTGTTTCTGAACGCATGAGAACGTGTTTCTGAACGCATGAGAACGTGTTTCTGAACGCATGAGAGCGTGCTGCTGAACGCACGAGAACGTGTTTCTGAATGCATG
Organism: Brachionichthys hirsutus; assembly: GCF_040956055.1. Taxonomy (NCBI): domain Eukaryota; kingdom Metazoa; phylum Chordata; class Actinopteri; order Lophiiformes; family Brachionichthyidae; genus Brachionichthys; species Brachionichthys hirsutus. The sequence goes on along the minus strand of NC_090911.1, from coordinate 510,075 downwards.
AGAACGTGTTTCTGAATGCATGAGAACGTGTTTCTGAATGCATGAGAACGTGTTTCTGAATGCATGAGAACGTGTTTCTAAATGCATGAGAACGTGCTGCTGAACGCACGAGAACGTGCTGCTGAACGCACGAGAACGTGTTTCTGAATGCACGAGAACGTGTTTCTGAATGCATGAGAACGTGTTTCTGAATGCATGAGAACGTGTTTCTGAATGCATGAGAACGTGTTTCTGAATGCATGAGAACGTGTTTCTGAATGCATGAGAACGTGCTGCTGAACGCATGAGAACGTGCTGCTGAACGCACGAGAACGTGCTGCTGAACGCACGAGAACGTGTTTCTGAATGCATGAGAACGTGTTTCTGAATGCATGAGAACGTGTTTCTGAATGCATGAGAACGTGCTGCTGAACGCATGAGAACGTGTTTCTGAATGCACGAGAACGTGCTGCTGAACGCATGAGAACGTGTTTCTGAATGCATGAGAACGTGTTTCTGAATGCATGAGAACGTGTTTTTGAATGCATGAGAACGTGTTTCTGAATGCATGAGAACGTGTTTCTGAATGCATGAGAACGTGCTGCTGAACGCAAGAGAACGTGCTGCTGAACGCACGAGAACGTGCTGCTGAACGCATGAGAACGTGTTTCTGAATGCATGAGAACGTGTTTCTGAATGCATGAGAACGTGTTTCTGAATGCATGAGAACGTGTTTCTGAATGCATGAGAACGTGCTGCTGAACGCATGAGAACGTGTTTCTGAATGCACGAGAACGTGCTGCTGAACGCATGAGAACGTGTTTCTGAATGCATGAGAACGTGTTTCTGAATGCATGAGAACGTGTTTCTGAATGCATGAGAACGTGTTTCTGAATGCATGAGAACGTGCTGCTGAACGCATGAGAACGTGTTTCTGAATGCATGAGAACGTGTTTCTGAATGCATGAGAACGTGCTGCTGAATGCATGAGAACGTGTTTCTGAACGCATGAGAACGAGGCATAAACAAGGCCTCACATTATCAGAGCACGCAGGATGCTACATGCTACTTCAAAGGTAAAGGACACAACGGGGCGTAGCTCGCTTTAGCATAGCGTAAAAACAAGGCCTCAGAAAGTCACCAATAAACTCTCTGGAAAAGATCAAAAGAGGATCAAAAGCGTCGCACCTCATTTCATTATTACGACACAAACGAGGAGTCCCGATCAAGAGCGTCTCACCGACCCGGGACAGAGGGACACACGGGGGAGAGGACACTGGACATCTGTCGTGTCCTGCGTGGTCGCCCCCGCCCCCCCCCCGCCGTGGCCCCTAAACGTGACTCGCTGCCATCTTGGCTCGGACTCCGGGGGGGGGGGGGCAGAAGAGCAGGGCGCACTAAACATGTCTCGCTGAATCAACCGGGAACGCGTAACGTGGCTGCGGACCACAGCGGTTCGCTTTTACGCACAGACAGCGCTGATACAGTTGCGTGACTATGAGGTGATCGATTACCGAACACATAATGGAGCCCGCACCGAGGGGGGGCATCGGCAGGTGTCTCCGCGGCGTTTCCTCGGCTCCTCGCCGCGTAACAAGTGGAGCCAAACTTCGGTGTCCGGACACAACGCGCCGCGTAAAGAAAGTCGAGACGCGCCGCTCCGCTAGAAAAGTGCAGCAAAGGGAGTAAAGTCAGTTTATTGCCCGAGGGAGGGGGGCAATAAGCCTCCACAATGGGCGGGGGGGGGGCGCTGGCTAGCAGGCTAGCGGGCTAGCTGAACTTCTGTGTCCTAGCACCGGGCTAGCCCCCGCGGCTAATTAGCCTCAGCGACATTTGGCACGTCGCTCCGGGCCAGGGAGCGACGCGCTCGTCCCGGTTTAACGGGAGGAAACCCGGTTTGTTTTCCCTCCCCAGCCCGGAGAGACATTCTAGCGTGTTTGGCGTACTTTTCCAGCGGGTTAGGACAACGCAGGATGGGGGCAGAAACGGCGTGAAAGCCCGGCTGTCCGGACTGACCGCCGGCCTCAGCGCTCCCCTCCGCCGCTGTCCCTTCCGTCCGCTCCACCGGCGACCACTCCGCACCCCCCTTCAGCCACGATAACGACCCGGAGAGCCGCTGCTGATGCGCGTTCGGGGCCGCGACCGACCGACCCCCCCTCCCCCCGAGGCACCCTCCGCTGGGAGCCCCCTCCGGCGGCCACCGACTCACCGCGTGTCTCCCGAACCTCCAACACAATTAGCTAACGGGCTAACGCTCCAAGCCCCGCCGGACAATAGTCCACCGGAGCGAGTAGCGCTCGGACCGGGGCCCGGGGCTGCTCGCTTACCGGCGCCGCGCTGCACAGTTTCTTTCCACTTTTAAACTAACTAATGTCCCGGACGGGCGTGCGTGCGTGCGTGTGCGCGACGCGGCTGGCGGCGAAGCTAAACTTGCTATTGTTAGCATGTCGGCATGGCAGCCAGCGTGAAACGAGGAACACGAAGGAGCCCGGCCGGAGTTCGGCTCCGAGCCCGGCCGGAGTTCGGCTCTCCAGAACTCCGGCCGGGCTCGGAGCCGAACTCCGGCCGGCTAAAGAGGCTGCTTCGGAAAAGTAGGGAAAACTTCCCATTTAGAATACAAGTTGAAGTACTTCGATGATGAAGTACTGGTCCCGACAGAATCAGCGCACCTGAGCCGGTTCTACACCCCAACCCCGCTCCGCTCCGCTCCGAAGGGACATCGGTTCGCTTACCGACCGGCTCGTTGGATCCAATCCCTCCTCGCTAGTGTCTCCGCGCGGCCGACGCGCGTCCACCGGCGTCCCCTCGTCGGAAATATCAACAAACAGAAAAGTTCGAGTTGGCTTCTCGTGAAATTATCCTCCGGCGTGTTGCGCGTCCGCGTCCGCGTCCGCGTCCGCGACCTCGCCGGCTCGTGCGCGTTGCTCTTCTGTCCTTTGTGTTAATTTCACTCAAATCGAGTTTAATCCGATCGATCCTCGGCCGGTCGCGCTCCCGAGTCCTCCCCTCCAGACACTCGCTCACCTTCCTCGGCCAGGGGGGGCGCGCTCCCGAGGACCTCTGGTACTGATAAACAGGCGGCGTGCGCGGTCACTGACCCCGCCGTGCCCGCGTGACGACGCGAGCTATGCTGTGGGTTCGATAGAAATATAGATGCGCGCCAAACAGTACAAAAAGACACGCGGTCCGAAGTCCACGTGATTCATCTTTAGTGTTTGATGAAAGAAATAACAGGAAGACGCGTGACGCAAGAGATGTGACGTCACAATGAAGGACTTTTAAAATCAACGAGTATAAATATAACTACTATAACACACCTTTGATGGTTTCTCACCTTTGCCCTCAGGTAAGCCGGCAGTAGGAAAGTCCGCGTTAATGGTTTCCCTGTTATACACCTGTGTGAAGGTAAGATTCTGTAGTTATCCATTGTTACGCAGCTTGTTATACGTGTTTGTCGTAAACGTCGTAGAAACTACATCAATGGCCGTCAGTGGTAGAAACTTCAAAGACCCAATCTATCGATTGGATTCATCATATTCCTGCTAACAAACAAACTAATCAATGAATCAAAGTAAACAAGAAGGCCACGCCTACCAGGCATCACCTGGATGTCTGTTGGGCTGTGGAGCATCCTTGCTGCAGCTGCCACGGTAACGGGCTGGGGCCCCACTGGGGGGGTTGGTGGGCCTTCAAAGGAGGTTCAAGTGGGTTTGTGGTCGTCATTGAAAATGTGTCATTTAAAGGGACGGATCGTGGGTTCTACAGGACAACACAATGTGGAACCCTCCTGTCTAGAGTTAAATCATCGTGTTCTGCACACGGTGGGGTTCTACAGGACAACACAATGTGGAACCCTCCTGTATAGAGTTAAATCATCGTGTTCTGCACACGGTGGGGTTCTACAGGACAACACAATGTGGAACCCTCCTGTATAGTTAAAGCAGACAGACGGAGCATTTACAGAACCTTCGCCAACAACAGCTCCCGTCAGCGTTTTGCCCTTGAATGAAGTGATTTCATGTTCAGTCAGAGACAATCATTTGGAACGAGGCCTCAAAACCAACATTTGAATAAATAGAACGCTAAAATGGCAGATGGAGACACAGTAAAGTACAGTCCTGCTATCGGTGCAGCAGGGTTGCATTCCACGGGACGACAGCCACGGGTTCCACCGGTCCACGGGACGACAGCCACGGGTTCCACCGGACCACGGGACGACAGCCGCGGGTTCCACCGGACCACGGGACGACAGCCACGGGTTCCACCACGGGACGACAGCCGCGGGTTCCACCGGTCCACGGGACGACAGCCACGGGTTCCACCGGACCACGGGACGACAGCCACGGGTTCCACCGGACCACGGGACGACAGCCGCGGGTTCCACCGGTCCACGGGACGACAGCCACGGGTTCCACCGGACCACGGGACGACAGCCACGGGTTCCACCGGACCACGGGACGACAGCCACGGGTTCCACCGGACCACGGGACGACAGCCACGGGTTCCACCGGACGACAGCCACGGGTTCCACCGGTCCACGGGACGACAGCCGCGGGTTCCACCGGTCCACGGGACGACAGCCGCGGGCTCCACCGGTCCACGGGACGACAGCCGCGGGTTCCACCGGACCACGGGACGACAGCCACGGGTTCCACCGGACCATGGGACGACAGCCACGGGTTCCACCGGACCACGGGACGACAGCCGCGGGTTCCACCGGTCCACGGGACGACAGCCACGGGTTCCACCGGACCACGGGACGACAGCCACGGGTTCCACCGGACCACGGGACGACAGCCACGGGTTCCACCGGACCACGGGACGACAGCCACGGGTTCCACCGGTCCACGGGACGACAGCCACGGGTTCCACCGGACCACGGGACGACAGCCACGGGTTCCACCGGACCACGGGACGACAGCCGCGGGTTCCACCGGTCCACGGGACGACAGCCACGGGTTCCACCGGACCACGGGACGACAGCCACGGGTTCCACCGGACCACGGGACGACAGCCACGGGTTCCACCGGACCACGGGACGACAGCCACGGGTTCCACCGGACCACGGGACGACAGCCACGGGTTCCACCGGACGACAGCCACGGGTTCCACCGGACCACGGGACGACAGCCACGGGTTCTACCGGACCACGGGACGACAGCCACGGGTTCCACCGGTCCACGGGACGACAGCCGCGGGTTCCACCGGTCCACGGGACGACAGCCGCGGGCTCCACCGGTCCACGGGACGACAGCCACGGGTTCCACCGGTCCACGGGACGACAGCCGCGGGTTCCACCGGACCACGGGACGACAGCCGCGGGTTCTACCGGACCACGGGACGACAGCCGCGGGTTCCACCGGACCACAGCCGCGGGTTCTACGGGTCCAGGGGACGACAGACAGTCCTTGGAACAGGACCATGTACATGTACCATCAGTGTGTACTGTGATACGCTGCAGCACAGCTCCACAGGCCAGTTCTCTGTCTTTGTGTTCATGTTTACGATGAAGACTAATTATAACGCAACGATTCACCACGTTTGGGAGAACCGATGAATCATCGCCAGATAAATGACGTCTCTGCTCTGCAGCCGACGGGTCGGGACCCGGAACCCTCCCGATTCTCCGCGGACGACGACCCTCTCGTTTGGGACAGGTTGGTAATTTAACCTCAGCTCGGGCGTCGAGCGGCATCGGATCCGCTCAAAGGAATCAATTATTCAGGCCGTAGGAACGTACCGCTAAACTCTGTCGTATGGAGCCGATCAATGTACTTGATCAATAGACCTTATCCATAGTGGGGGTTGAATTGCTTTGCCCACATGGCTGGAGATTACAGCGAAGGGATTTTTCCCATCTTTGCATTCTTATTAATACCTCGTCATTGATCTTTCAAGCATCGATTAATTATTTATTGATCATTAATAAAGCCGAGCATTTTTTGAAAAGTACTGAATAAAATGAGGTTACAGGTCACGCTTGTGTTGAACACAAGCTCAGTCTCACTGACCTCCATCAGGGACGATGCCTGCTGAAGGTCAAACGGGACAGACCCAGATCCAGTGTCCCCCCCCCCCCCCCCCACACACACACACACACAAAGTGAACCGTTAGCATGTTGCTACAAACAGAACGCAACAGCAGCGTTTCTTTTCAAACACTATTTTTCCATCTGCACAATCAAAACGACACGTTTAGAGTTTAGAATGTTTTATTATGATAGCATTTTCATTTTTTCTTTTTTTAAACGTTTTATTTATATAGAATAAACAGCAAATGATGCTGAGGGGGAGGAGGGGAGGCAAGAAAAGCGAGAGGGGAGAGCCACAGAGATTAGATAGATACGTCAGGTTTGGCTTGATCCTCCCCCGTCTGGGCGCGCGCGCGCACACACACGCACGCACACACACACACACACACACACACTTTACAAAGAAGGATCATCATCAATAAGATTAATAACTTTCTGAATATATCTAGAAATAAAAAAGAAAGCAAAATAAAAGATGACACCCTCCCTACAGTTTTACAAAGAGCCTGGAGGAAAACAGCTGAGTAAGTTTAACATGTACGCATGCATATATTATATGCAGGCTGGCTGTGTGGACATGGGGGGGGGGGGGGGATTCATTTTAAAAGCCCCAATTCTTACACTAAATCCAAATGAGACCTGCTTCACACCTCTGCATGTAATACACGGTGTCCAATCTGGACATAAAAGGTCCGTTTAATTTTAGCAGATGTCCAAATGTCTCAAGAGGGAGGAGTTAAGGCAGACAGCTGATTTCAGGACAGATTGCAGGGCCTTTGTCCAGCCGAGTCCTCCGTTTTTTTGGAGTAAACAATGATTTGGTATACAAACCTAACATCAGCACACAATCAGAGCGAGCAGGATGAACGAAGGAGGAGCAACATCTGATCCTAGAAATCGAACGGTCCTCGTTACATCGGTGGTCTCAAAGCCAAAAAACAAGACTGGCAGCAGCCTGCGATGGAGCTCCGAGCGGCGTGCGCCCGGCCTGCTGAAAACGGGAGCAGCTTTGACATTTCAGTTGGAGTCTGCGCTCCACCAGGGACTCCCAATGCCTCTCCACGGCCTGCTTAACAGAAAGGGCACCACCGGCGAAGGGAAGCGGGCTTCAAGCAACGGTTAAAATGGGCCTCCTTTACGGCCCAAAGCACGGCAGCTACAGACATCTAAAGAGCCATAAATACAGACGCGTCTGATAAATAGTGAACGACAAAGGAGTCCCTTTTGTTTGACTTCAGAACGACCAGATCTCTCAACGTCTCTGCTTCTCCTCAGCTGTTCCAGAAAGGATCCATGTTCACACAACAGTTTGGAATTTTATCCCCCCCCCCCCCCAGACAATGAAAAACACGCAAGTCACAACCAGTTTGTAGTGTTCATTAAATACAAGGAAGGAAATAGCATGATGAAACAAAACAGCAAATTTCACTTTGACTCTAGAATCAGAAAATACAGATGAGCCCGAATTCCTCAAGCACAAGGGACGCGTCGGAGTAGCTGCATGAGACCCAGCGTGCACGCAGAGACACGCCCGTCTCACCAAGAACACGCACAGGTGTGTGTGTGGAGAGAACGCGCACACCTGCCCAAAGTCCCGCCTCCGTCTGGACAAAGCCGACTCCCCGTGAGCAAAGAAACGGCTTTTCAGAGATTCGCAGTGACACTGAAAGCTCTACGCTCTGAGCTCATCAATGAAGTGATTGATCGGTTTCAACGACCGGAAAAGGATTCCTCAAGTTCTGACATGAAACAACAAAAACAAAATGAAAAGACAAATCTGCAGCGAGTGAAGCCCCCCCCCCCCCCCGGACTGTAGGGGGTTAGGCTGGATTCAGTGGGCGAAGCCCCCCAACAGTGAAAAGCACGAGGCAACACATACCAGAAAAAGAAAGAGGTTAGCAAACGGCTAGTGAGCCAGGACAGTTCTGTAGAGCGGTAAGGGAGGGCTGGGGGTCGGGGGGGTCGGGGCGCTTCAGCAGCAGCCTCCTCCAGCGTGTTGGCCTCCCTGGCTACCAGACAGCGTGGAGTTGGTGGTGGGATGCTGGGGTCCGATCTTGATTCCATTAGCCTGGGGGGAGAAGGGGGGGGGGTAAATCAGGTACAGTAGTCCCTCATTTTCCGCGGGGGTTACGTTCCAAAAACAACCCGCAATAAGTGAAATCCGCAATGTAGTAATCTTTATTTATTTACAATTATTATACATGTACATAAATGTTTTAAGGCTGTAAAACCCCTCACCACACACTTTATACACGTTTAACAGTCAGGCATTAATCTAAATAGATTGTTTCAGTATTATAGAATGAAACCAAAGATCAGAACCTTTTCAGAACTAAACATTAGTTTGAGAAATATAAATACCGTATTTTCCGGATTATAAGTCGCGGTTTTTGTCATAGTTTGGTTGGGGGTGCGACTTATAAATCGGAGCGACTTATATATGCTTTTTTTTACAAAATCTGTGAGCGCAGAGACAGTAGCCTACACATTTCTATAACAGGTGTTACAGGGAACTCTGTGACCCGTCAGAATCTGTCGCGGTTTCTGGAGGTTCAGAGTTATCTGTCACACCTGTTATCTAAAAACACAAATTAGAAGGGCTGATTGAAAATGGCGCCGAAAAGAAAGTCATATTCCGCGGCTTACAAGCTTCAGATAGTGAAATATGGAGCCGAAAACGGCAATCGAGCAGCAGAAAGAAAGTTTGGAGTGAGCGAAAAACTTGTAAGGGACTGGCGAAAAGCGGAGGTTACGCTTACTGAAATGAAGAAAACAAAGAAAGCTAATCGCGGGCGACAAGCTAGGTGGCCACAGTTGGAGGAACGAGTTCACGCATGGGTGCTTGAACAACGTGCTGCTGGGAGAGGTTTGTCAACGGTGCAGTTGCGTCTCCGCGCCCAAGTGGTTGCCAGGGAAGTGAATATAAACGGCTTTGCGGGAGGACCTTCTTGGTGTTACCGCTTCATGCAACGCAAACGCCTCTCTATCAGAGCTAGGACGACACTGTCCCAAAAACTGCCAGCGGACTTCCAAGCCAAGGTTGACAGTTTCCGCGCGTTCATTGAAAAGCATGTAAGTGATCACAACGTGACACCGGATCATATTATTAACATGGACGAGGTCCCCCTCACTTTTGACATCCCCATGGGCCGAAGTGTTGCAGAGAAAGGGCAAAAAAGTGTGAATATCGTTACAACTGGTCATGAGAGATCACACTTCACAGTGGTGCTGGCATGTTATGGAGACGGATCAAAACTGCCACCGATGGTCATTTTCAAACGAAAAACCATGCCAAAAATCCAATCCTCCTCAGTTGAAGTCGCCGTGAACGAGAAAGGGTGGATTGATCAAGAAATGATGAACTTGTGGCTTACAAAGTGCTACAATAAGCGACCGGATGGCTTCTTTAGAGCACGCAAAGCTCTGCTTGTGATGGATAGCATGAGAGCGCACATCACACCACAGTTAAAAAATAAACTAAAAGTTCTCAACTCCATACCTGCCATCATCCCTGGAGGCTTAACCAAAATACTCCAGCCACTTGATATCTCCGTGAATAGGAGCTTTAAGTCAGTTTTGCGTAACCTGTGGGAGCAGTGGATGACGGATGGAGAGCACAGCTTCACGGCAACCGGGAGAATGCGCCATGCAACTTTCCTGGAAGTCATTGAATGGATCGACAAAGCATGGGCTTCAGTGACAACCGCAACCATCCTGTCGGGATTCAGAAAGGCTGGAATAATTGGAACTGCAACTGACGACGAGTCTGATGTAAGCGACGTAGAAGAGGAAGCGGCGTCTTGTCTACCTGCCGAGTTGGGGGAGTTGTTCAAAAGTGACACCGAGGATGAAGATTTCCTTGGATTTCGTGATCCGGAATAAAACCTGATATTTTGGTAAACGTGTTAGCATGTTCTTTGTGCTATATGTTGTTTGGTGTTGGATTTTATCAAATAAATTTTCCCCAAAAATGCGACTTATCCTCCAGTGCGACCTATATATGGTTTTTTCTTCTTAATTATGCATTTTTTGGCTGGTGCGACCTACAATCCGGAGCGACGTATAATCCAAAAAATACGGTATATAGTACGTACAGTAAACGTTTTCCTGTTAATAATGTTAAGGCGTGCAGGTCGAGGAAAGAGCCGCTTGGAGTGCAGAAGAACAAATATTCTACTCGTGCTGTCTTTAGCCTCTCATGCTGCTTTATTGGATAGCTTAGCACAGCGGAACGGCAGCGGCTACATGTATCAACAGGAAGAAACAAAACCCAAAAGGGACGTGACGTTTATGCTCCTACAAAATAAAAGCCTCTTTTTACACAGAGAATAAGAGCGCTATAAAACAAACGCTTAACAAATAAATATGATAGCTTTTAGAAATAACGAATTTAATTTTAATGATCAACCTACGAGGTTGAACACATGAGAAGTTATTAATAGCAACTCGCGCGTATTTCACAGTTCCTCCGACCGCGCCCCTTCGTCTTGAGCCGCTTCAAGGCGCGTTCAAGTGCAAAGATAAAATCTGAAATTGCACTAAAAAACTCCGCGAAGCAGCGAAGTCGCGGAAAATGAACCGCATTATATCGAGGGACGACTGTACATTTATTCCCGCCGATCACGACTGCTAACGTTTCAGGTCTCTGGTCGGTCGCGTTCCTGCTGCCTCTGGGAAACCTTTAAATCACATTTATGGAGCGAAGGCCTTTCCTCTGGGAGGCTGCCAACATTCTAGCGGGGGCTCCCCCCCCCTCCGTCAGCTGATGTGGTCTGGCTGGCCCACCGGACTGCTTTCACCCCATCCTACTAATAACAGGACGACTTGGGGGCCGGCCAGCTCCAGAACGGTGCAGTCGGTCTAAAGCGCCGCTCAGACTCTCACTACAAACAACAATGGCTGCCAGACAGACGGGTCAGCGCGTCGGGCCGAACTCCTCCGGAGACACGGACCTCCGTTCATCTCCTTTGCATGTTCCTAAATCCAGAGGGGAAGGGCGGAGCTGAGCATGAAGGATTTAAGCTAAAGTCCTGCCCTGCCGAGTTTAAGCTAAAGTCCTGCCGAGTTTAAGCTAAAGTCCTGCCGAGTTTAAGCTAAAGTCCTGCCGAGTTTAAGCTAAAGTCCTGCCGAGTTTAAGCTAAAGTCCTGCCGAGTTTAAGCTAAAGTCCTGCCCGAGTTTAAGCTAAAGTCCTGCCCGAGTTTAAGCTAAAGTCCTGCCTGAGTTTAAGCTAAAGTCCTGCCTGAGTTTAAGCTAAAGTCCTGCCGAGTTTAAGCTAAAGTCCTGCCGAGTTTAAGCTAAAGTCCTGCCTGAGTTTAAGCTAAAGTCCTGCCGAGTTTAAGCTAAAGTCCTGCCGAGTTTAAGCTAAAATCCTGCCGAGTTTAAGCTAAAGTCCTGCCCTGCCGAGTTTAAGCTAAAGTCCTGCTGAGTTTAAGCTAAAGTCCTGCCCGAGTTTAAGCTAAAGTCCTGCCCGAGTTTAAGCTAAAGTCCTGCCCAAGTTTAAGCTAAAGTCCTGCCCAAGTTTAAGCTAAAGTCCTGCCCGAGTTTAAGCTAAAGTCCTGCCGAGTTTAAGCTAAAGTCCTGCCCGAGTTTAAGCTAAAGTCCTGCCGAGTTTAAGCTAAAGTCCTGCCGGGTTTAAGCTAAAGTCCTGCCGAGTTTAAGCTAAAGTCCTGCCGAATTTAAGCTAAAGTCCTGCCCTGCCGAGTTTAAGCTAAAGTCCTGCCCTGCCGAGTTTAAGCTAAAGTCCTGCCCTGCCGAGTTTAAGCTAAAGTCCTGCCGAGTTTAAGCTAAAGTCCTGCCCGAGTTTAAGCTAAAGTCCTGCCCGAGTTTAAGCTAAAGTCCTGCCGAGTTTAAGCTAAAGTCCTGCCCGAGTTTAAGCTAAAGTCCTGCCGAGTTTAAGCTAAAGTCCTGCCGGGTTTAAGCTAAAGTCCTGTCGAGTTTAAGCTAAAGTCCTGCCGAATTTAAGCTAAAGTCCTGCCGAGTTTAAGCTAAAGTCCTGCCGAGTTTAAGCTAAAGTCCTGCCGAGTTTAAGCTAAAGTCCTGCCGGGTTTAAGCTAAAGTCCTGCCGGGTTTAAGCTAAAGTCCTGCCGAATTTAAGCTAAAGTCCTGCCCTGCCGAGTTTAAGCTAAAGTCCTGCCCTGCCGAGTTTAAGCTAAAGTCCTGCCCTGCCGAGTTTAAGCTAAAGTCCTGCCCTGCCGAGTTTAAGCTAAAGTCCTGCCGAGTTTAAGCTAAAGTCCTGCCGAGTTTAAGCTAAAGTCCTGCCGAGTTTAAGCTAAAGTCCTGCCGAGTTTAAACTAAAGTCCTGCCGAGTTTAAAGGAGTCCCTCTTTCATGTCTCAGAAAAACCTCTGAAAATGAAACCGAAAACACATTCATCACGTGCACAGTTACGTGCACGTGATGAATGTGCTTTTCTGGACTCGTTTTTTATTTAAGAGCAGCAGGACTAATACTTGTGTGAACTTGCTGACAGGCCTGCTTTAGATTTCCCTGCATCACTGTTCCGCTGAGAAGGACCCATCTGGGCGGCTTGCAGGCTGGCTGGCTGGCTGGCTGACTGGCAGGCTGACTGGCAGGCTGACTGGCTGGCTGACTGGCTGGCTGACTGGCTGGCTGACTGGCAGGCTGACTGGCAGGCTGACTGACTGGCTGGCTGACTGGCTGTTTGTTTTCTTGTTGAATGACTGAGACCTTGTGGGATGTGAGGAATTTATTAGCTGGCAGGGTGCCGAAAGTGGGCGAGGCAGAGAGAGAGCTGAGGAGTGGAAAATAGAGCGGGGGGGGGGGCTTGGCTGAAGTCAAAGGAAGCAGAAATGAGCCCCCCCCCCCCATTTTTCAAGGAGACAGGATAAACCTCACACAGCGCTGGACAACTACAGGAGGAAGAGAAGAAGATAGGACGAAGAGTAAGCCCAAGAAAAGTGAAGAAGAAGAACAGATCTGTTTGCAAAGGAGGGGGGGAGAGAAGGGAGAGTGCCCCACCTCGTTGTTGATGTCGAACACCCCCTCCTGGATCTTCTCATAGATCTCCTTGGCCGTGTTGATGAAAGCCTGGAGAGAGGCAGAAAGGAGGAGCTTCAATTCATGACTCCTGTAAATGAGGGTCGGCGCTGTCAAGTATGGCTGAGGTCAAACGTTACGCTACGCTACGCTACGCTACGCTACGTTACGCTACGCTACGCTACGGAGGAAGAACTAGAACAGCTGCAGCTCAACGAAAAACGCTCTCGCGCCTCCAAGCAACTCAAGATTCACGCGAGAACATCTGGAAATATCACAGCAGCCCGTCATCCACGGGTCGAGCGCTGCGGCTGAAAGCACACAAAACATGGACGTCTCCCGCAGGAAGACTTTCCAGCGTCTCACTGAATGTGTGTGTGTATATATACACATACTGCATATAATGCACCTTTAACATCGCGATTGTCTGTACAGCTTCTAGAAAGACTCCAGAACACCTTTAGAAACTTCTCCTGGAATAGATTTACGTTTGTATAAATACAAAGAAGGCGACCAAGCAGAAGATACACAGTACACACTAAAATAGTACTTTTACACTCGGCAATATATTGAAATGACGTTATAAACACATTGCATCTAGCTGTAACAGGTTCACTTTGGTAAATATTGATCCATAAAATGATCATTTCGTGCCGACGGAGGAAGAAATTGACACTCGAGACAATTGATTCATCCACAAAGTCACTCTTGTAAGGAAATGCAGAACTGCCACAGTCACTCTGGGGGGGGGGCTGCAGAGAGCCCAGCCAGCAACAGAACGCAGGGCGGGAAACATTGAGGATTACCACGATGAACAGAAAACCTGCGTCTGACAAAGTGAGGACCAACGAATGAACGTCAGGGACAGCGTCTCAAGGATCCGGACCGGTCAACAAACTAAAGTCCTGGCCGAGTCTAAGGGGGCGTTCCCACTGCGCCAAGAGGACTCGGTTCCTTTGGGAGCAAATTCTTGCATTTCTAAAGTCCTGTCCTCCTTCCTCGATCACATTGGACACGCTTCTCAAAATAGTGTACGACGAATACAGTGGAAGATAGAAGGCCATCCATCAAGCTGGTGTCCACCCACAGACCCTGAAGACAAACCAAGCCCAGTGATTGGCTGTTGAATGTCGCCGAGGGGAGGCAGGGCGGGGGCTATGAATATGTATGAACTTTAACTAGTTGATATACTGCTGGAGAGAAGAAGGTGAGGAAGGAGGATGTGAATGGAAGAGTGCAGGAAGAGACGGGGGAGGGGAGGGAGAAACGGGAAGGGGGGTAGGAGGGAGGCAAAAAGCAAATGGATGTCAAGGGAGGAGGAGGGGCAAAGGGAAGAGGAGAGAGGAGGAGAGGAGAGGAGGAGAGGAGAGGAGGAGAGGTATCAGGAGGATTCAGAGGGCACTAATGAGACAAATTAATCATACCACACACACACACCCCTCCCCCTTCATCTTAACCCGACAGCTCAACTCGACAGTGGTGTGTGTGTCTGTGAAATCTATGCACACACACACACACACGATTATTTATATGATTGGATAAGTGAGAAAGGCGTCCCTGAGGACAGGTCCATGCGTTCATTAGACTCGACAACACCGGGGGTGTGTCTCTGCGAGGGGCGGGGCTGTGAGCTGAAGATGCTAACAGTGCATCCTGATGCTAACGTGAAGCAGGCGGCTCCACGACGCTTCAACTACAGATTCTGGCTCAGAGAAAGATCACACCTTCATCACGCCGATGAAGAGGAGTGAGGCGCAACAAAATGGCAGCGTCCCGGGAAGTGAAAGGCAGATAGAGTGCACGTTGTGTTAACGGAGAAAGGATGGCTGCAGGTACCACCGGATACGGATCTCGTTTAGGGCCGTGGGGGTTCTTAGCAACCCGAGGAGTTAGCACGTTGTGCTAACATGCTGATGCTCTGGACACCCCCAGACGCTTCACACTGTATTACTCCATCCCCGGAGGAGGTGAAGCTCCTGCTGTAGCCACGATGAACCATTATTTCATGCGTTTCAAAGGCAGCCTGAACAGGGGTGAACGCGCACGTGAACGTGCACGCACGGCCGTGCTTGGATATCCTTACCTCCTCCACGTTGGAGGCGGTCTTGGCCGAGGTCTCCATGAATATGAGGCCGTGTTCTCGAGCAAACGCTTCACCTTCCTCTTTCTTCACCTCTCTCCTTGACTCCAGGTCACTAAACACAAACAGGAGATGTGAAAACGAGACGCTTTCATGCTTTGCTGGAACTAGTTTCAGTAAGTTTGCACAGCGCATCAACTCTTTACTGGCAGGAAGTGTTTCCGTTTCCCTTCCTGAACACTGGGTTCAACCGTGGCTGCTCAATGGCACGTCGGCGCTGCCCACGACCGGCTGAGGTCAGTAAACCAGCACAACTCATCTTTTGACATTTTACACAACACAATGTTGTGAAACTGAAGCAGAAGTTCCCCTCTTTCTGTCTAAATGATTCAAACGAGTGAGACATTTATTAATAAACCTGTCCCTGCGTGACATTTGGGCCGCAGCAGGCCTAACATCGCATGCATTTTAAACAAACGCGTTCATAGTGCTGCCCGACCGAACATTACAAGTACGAAAGGACGTACCTCTTGTTGCCAATCAGCATGATGACCATATTGGAGTTGGAATGTTGGCGAGCGTCCTCCAGCCAGGTCGTCAAATGGTTGAAGGTGTCCCTTCTGTTGAGGCAAAATCAAAGTGACACTGATCGAATGGTGAAGAGCACTAAAGCATGTCAGCCTTCACTTCTCCTCGATGGCCTCCACATCTCTGGGTTTGGATAAAAGAAAGGTCAATTCATCAGGAATTTAGAGGAGATTTTTTGTGAAGTGAAAATGAAATGCAAAAATGACCATTTCTACGAAATTTTGAGATCAACCAAAAAATATTTGTGAAATAAGAGCTATATTTTTTTAATGTATATTCAGCCCAGGTGAGGATTCAAACAGAGAGTCACTAATACAGCCAAAGTGTGACTTGAGTGGTGCCATAAAAATGGCTCCAGGCGATGAGTTGGAAGCAGAAGCGCTGACTCAGCGCTGCATGCTAGCAGCTACCGATAGCAGCTACCGATAGCATGGAGCGCTGAGTCAGCGCTGCATGCTAGCAGCTACCAATAGCATGAAGCGCTGACTCAGCGCTCCATGCTAGCAGCTACCGATAGCATGCAGCGCTGACTCAGCGCTCCATGCTAGCAGCTACCGATAGCATGAAGCGCTGACTCAGCGCTGCATGCTAGCAGCTACCGATAGCAGCTACCGATAGCATGAACCCAGGCCACCATGATCACAAAGTCACTGCAGATACAGCCATGAGAATCTGAGCCGCCGCCTCCCTCCCCTAGGAAGCCATCAACTCTAGACGCAGTACTGCTCAAGGGTCAGGTCAACCATTAATAATCATGCTCCAGAGATGAGGAAGTCATCAATAGATTTTCCTTTGCACTGATTGGATGGAGATGTGTGCTGGCGTGGGTCTGATGGTTGTCAAATCTCACGCCTCCCAGACATGTTATGTTACTATGGCAACAAAAGGAATCATCAATGCATCAGACGAGTTACAAAGGTGACGTTAAATATAACCCTTAAATGATGAAACAGTCATTGACAAGAATTAACTATTAATATGCTAAACTGAGAGCCAAAGCATGCTAATCCTGATATGTACCAATATTAGCATGTTGACATCGCTACGGGACCGGTTGTACTCGGAGTAGCTCTGAAATGGAGTCTGGATGCGGCTCTGTCCCATGTGTGTTCAGACCGTCTGATTGGGTGTTACCTTGTGATGTCATAGACTAGCAGTGCTCCTGCTGCTCCTCTGTAGTAAGACCTGGTGATGGACCGGAAGGATTCCTGACCAGCCTACACAAACAGAAAAGCGGGTGAGAGAGCTGCAGACTCCGGCTCGCTCCTCTCCCGGTTTACCGGAACCGTCCTGCTATCGGTGGGCACCACCGGTCGATGGTCGAGTCCCAGACACGGTCCGGATTCTGGTTCCTGGTTTTCAGAGAGCTGAGCCTGTAGCTCAGCTCCCTCTCTGTCTCCCATTCTGTGTGCATGCATCACTCATCGTTTCACCCCCCCCCCCCCCCCCCATGGACCGCCTCTATTTCTATTACTCCTTTCACCATCGAGCACCGTGACCCCGCCTGCCCTCCGTCCCATGTACAGTAACGACGTTGTCTGTGCTTCGTTCTGGACGGACTCGGACACAAAATGGACACTTTATCCTCACAGCTGCCGTCCTGCTCTGCCCCGACCTCTGCTGAATAACCAGACAGTCAGAGGACAAAGCAACCAGTTTGTTGTTCAATGAAGCAGCCGGTCAGTGAGTCAGAACGAGACGGCTAGCTGGTCGGCTAGCAGAGATGGTTAGCTTCTTACACCAGTCAGTCAGGGAGCAGCCAACCAGCCAGTAACGCTGTTAGCGCTGTGTCTGACGGCCCTCATTCGGGCTGAGCGGCCATGGCAGACGTCCAACCGGTTCTGATGCGGGATTATTCTAGTCCAGAAGAATCAGTGAACCCTGACTAAAGTAACTGTTGTTGGACAGAACGCCTGCAGGAGTCGGAGGTTTAAGAAGGACTGTTCTGGGCTTCCTGACGCTCGCCCCAGTGTTTTACCATAGGGCACTAGCTCCCCCTGCTGGTTAAACTACATGTTAGATGGCTTGATGATGATAATGAATATATTTATTCGATAGAATGTTAGCGTACAAGTACAGTCACACAGTAGCATGTATTACAGTACAAGTACAGTCAAACAGTAGCATGTATTACAGTACAAGTACAGTCAAACATCCTGTCTAAGAGGAGTATTTCTAAAAAGCCCTTGCGGTCTTGTTTCCGTTGAAAGTCCTTAGTACATAAATCGACATTTAACAATACAAATAAAAATAAAACCAACATTAATTACTCAATTTATGCAAAATAACATTAGAAAAATAAAAATATAAAAATAATTTTACACCACAGATGTAAAATGACAATAAATTACAAAGACACTTAATATGTACAACGTAGGTGGACAAAAAGGGGGGGGGGGGGGTTTGATCCGGAGAGAGTCGTGATGACTATCTCCGTTTCTGTCCCCCTGAAAGGTGTATTTTTAGGGCCGTTTTGAAGGAGGCCAAAGAGGTGCATGTTTTGAGGGCAGGAGTCAAACAGTTCCACCCTTGGGGGGCAGTATTGTAAAAAGATGATTTACCCATGTTGGTCCTATAGGAGGGGGTAACCAGGTTGTTGTTTGAGCTCCCTCTAGTGTTGTGGCTGTGGGTGTCACTAAATCTGTGGAGGTGTTTATTCAGGTATGCAGGGATTGAGGGGACTGAGGGCAGAGCTGCATTGACTATTTTAAATGCCAATCCCATTTTGAGTTGATTAACCCTGTCTTCTACCCTGAGCCATTTTAGGCTAGCAAAATGTCCAGGAAGAAGGTGGGTCATGGGCCCCAGATTGAGGAGTAGCCGAATCAGTTTGTTTTGGGAGGTTTGGAGCCTGGTTTTCAGGGACACTTTGATGTTGGAATACCAGGAGGTGCTAGCATAGTCAAAGAGGGGCTGAACGAGGGCTCCAACAAGCGTCCGGAGAGCACTTCTGTTGACAAAAGCAGACATTCTGCCCAAAAATCTTGTTCTCTGATTGACTTTTTTGATCACCTTAAAGCTAAGCTAAAGAGGCCGGTTTCAGAGCAAGGATCAACAGAAATGAAGAATATTAACTTCATGACACTCTTAGTCCAGGTTGGACATTAATATACGTTCCTGAACAATATATTCAGAATGGCAGGACTATTACAAGTATTTACATTTTGTGCTGGTAAATTGTAATCAGGTAGGTATTTGAGTTTTAAAATACAAAAAGAAACAGGAGCAAGAGACAAAAAAAAGTTCAGGACCACAGCATTAAAAAGTTGAAAGCTGTGCAATAATCCGGCTCCATATCATTTCCTAATAAGCGTTCACACCGTCATGACACCCTAATGGCGCCCGTTCTTTGAACATGGCACAAGTGTTCAGCTGCACAAACGAGGCCTTTTGCACTGCAGCATTGCTGAAGATGGCAGACAGTCAGAGCCTCGTCGTGTTGTGGACCCAAACAAATGGAACCTGTGCTGAGCCAGAGGATCCCACAGGCCAACATTACTGATGCGACAGGAGCCCACTGGATATGTTCTCTACAGGTCATAGTGGAAGGGGCTCCACGCCCACCTCACCACTGACTTCTGGGAGAATGAACCCTAACCCATCCTGCATGTTGCCCTGATCTAAATCCTATTGAGAGCGTTTGAGGATGAACGGCAAAAGAACTTTATAAAAATGGACATCAGTTCCAGAGTTTGGATGCCCTTCGTGAAGCCATCTTCGGCTTGTTCCCACCAGCCTCCAGGAAACACTCACATTCAGCGTGCCCAAATGTTTAGTGCGATCGGGCAACTCACCACGGAGTCCTTGACATTTGCACTTCTCTTTTGTTTTTGTTTTCCAGCTGTTTGAATTACACGCAGTATTCAATAAAGTACTCTTAATGGAGGGGTCCCCAACCACTGGGCCGTGGCCCGGTACTGGCCTGTGAGGGATTTTTCTACCAGGCCTCACAGAAAGAACAAATTATTGATATCATATCTGTTGTATTGATTATTAGAGTGTGTCAGGTGTTTTATTCTGAAAAACAACCAACATAACAAATCACCTGTAAATCTTCTTGTTCACGTTACTATAAACAATAAACCTGTAAACTAGAGAAAATGAGTTAAAAAAAACAAACATCTTTGGAGAACTTCTTTACAAAAGGAGAAAAGTCCAACTGAGGAGGAAGAAGAGGAGCCGACAACCTCCAAGAAAAGAAAGCTGGGAGTCGCTGAAAACAGGGGTTTACAAAGATGATGACACATTTGCCTCGTTCCTGTACATCCCGGCTACGTTGTTCTGATAACTCGATCCATGGATCTCTCTTTTCTGTTCATCACGCAGACATAAAATAAAAGCTAAAAAGCATCTGAACTTGGCCGAGCCATGTCTGTGAGAGGGATTTAAAGCCCGCATTAAACTGCAGCAGTTTAACGTCACATTAAAGACAACGGGACGGACACTCCATTCTACACACATGATGAAAACAGTGTTTCATGGGTGCTTCACAGAAATAGAAGGAAAGAAGGGAAGCCACCCGTCCTGCCCTCAAAACATGCACCTCTTTGGCCTCCTTCAAAACGGCCCTAAAAATACACCTTTTAGGGGGGCAGAAACGGAGATAGTCATCACGACTCTCTCCGGATCAACCCCCCCCCCCCCCCCCTTTTTTTGTCCACCTACGTTGTACATATTAAGCGTCTTTGTAATTTATTATTATTATAATAATTTATTGTCATTTATTGTCATTCATTGCCATTTTGCATCTGTGGGGTAATTTATTTTTATTTTTCTGTTGTTATTTTGCATCAATTGAGTAATTTAATGTTGGTTTTATTTTTATTTGTACTGTTAAATGTCGATTTATGTACGAAGGACTTTCAACGGAAACAAGACCGCAAGGGCTTTTTAGAAATGCTCCTCTTAGACAGGATGTTTGACTTTATTTGTACTGTAATACATGCTACTGTGTGACTGTACTTGTACAGTAATACATGCTACTGTGTGACTGTACTTGTACTGTAATACATGCTACTGTTTGACTGTACTTGTACTGTAATACATGCTACTGCTTGACTGTACTTGTACTGTAATACATGCTACTGTTTGACTGTACTTGTACTGTAATACATGCTACTGCTTGACTGTACTTGTACTGTAATACATGCTACTGCTTGACTGTACTTGTACTGTAATACATGCTACTGTTTGACTGTACTTGTACTGTAATACATGCTACTGTTTGACTGTACTTGTACTGTAATACATGCTACTGTTTGACTGTACTTGTACTGTAATACATGCTACTGCTTGACTGTACTTGTACTGTAATACATGCTACTGCTTGACTGTACTTGTACTGTAATACATGCTACTGCTTGACTGTACTTGTACTGTAATACATGCTACTGTTTGACTGTACTTGTACTGTAATACATGCTACTGCTTGACTGTACTTGTACTGTAATACATGCTACTGCTTGACTGTACTTGTACTGTAATACATGCTACTGTTTGACTGTATTTGTACTGTAATACATGCTACTGTTTGACTGTATTTGTACTGTAATACATGCTACTGTGTGACTGTACTTGTACTGTAATACATGCTACTGTTTGACTGTATTTGTACTGTAATACATGCTACTGTGTGACTGTACTTGTACTGTAATACATGCTACTGTTTGACTGTATTTGTACTGTAATACATGCTACTGTGTGACTGTACTTGTACTGTAATACATGCTACTGTTTGACTGTATTTGTACTGTAATACATGCTACTGTGTGACTGTACTTGTACTGTAATACATGCTACTGTTTGACTGTACTTGTACTGTAATACATGCTACTGCTTGACTGTACTTGTACTGTAATACATGCTACTGTTTGACTGTACTTGTACTGTAATACATGCTACTGTTTGACTGTATTTGTACTGTAATACATGCTACTGTGTGACTGTACTTGTACTGTAATACATGCTACTGTTTGACTGTATTTGTACTGTAATACATGCTACTGTGTGACTGTACTTGTACTGTAATACATGCTACTGTTTGACTGTACTTGTACTGTAATACATGCTACTGCTTGACTGTACTTGTACTGTAATACATGCTACTGTTTGACTGTACTTGTACTGTAATACATGCTACTGTTTGACTGTACTTGTACTGTAATACATGCTACTGTTTGACTGTACTTGTACTGTAATACATGCTACTGCTTGACTGTACTTGTACTGTAATACATGCTACTGCTTGACTGTACTTGTACTGTAATACATGCTACTGCTTGACTGTACTTGTACTGTAATACATGCTACTGTTTGACTGTATTTGTACTGTAATACATGCTACTGTTTGACTGTATTTGTACTGTAATACATGCTACTGTGTGACTGTACTTGTACTGTAATACATGCTACTGCTTGACTGCACTCGTACTGTAATACATGCTACTGTTTGACTGTATTTGTACTGTAATACATGCTACTGTGTGACTGTACTTGTACTGTAATACATGCTACTGCTTGACTGTACTTGTACTGTAATACATGCTACTGCTTGACTGTACTTGTACTGTAATACATGCTACTGCTTGACTGTACTTGTACTGTAATACATGCTACTGCTTGACTGTACTTGTACTGTAATACATGCTACTGTTTGACTGTACTTGTACTGTAATACATGCTACTGTTTGACTGTACTTGTACTGTAATACATGCTACTGTTTGACTGTACTTGTACTGTAATACATGCTACTGCTTGACTGTACTTGTACTGTAATACATGCTACTGCTTGACTGTACTTGTACTGTAATACATGCTACTGCTTGACTGTACTTGTACTGTAATACATGCTACTGTTTGACTGTATTTGTACTGTAATACATGCTACTGTTTGACTGTATTTGTACTGTAATACATGCTACTGTGTGACTGTACTTGTACTGTAATACATGCTACTGCTTGACTGCACTCGTACTGTAATACATGCTACTGTTTGACTGTATTTGTACTGTAATACATGCTACTGTGTGACTGTACTTGTACTGTAATACATGCTACTGCTTGACTGTACTTGTACTGTAATACATGCTACTGCTTGACTGCACTCGTACTGTAATACATGCTACTGTTTGACTGTATTTGTACTGTAATACATGCTACTGTTTGACTGTATTTGTACTGTAATACATGCTACTGTTTGACTGTACTTGTACTGTAATACATGCTACTGTTTGACTGTATTTGTACTGTAATACATGCTACTGTTTGACTGTATTTGTACTGTAATACATGCTACTGTGTGACTGTACTTGTACTGTAATACATGCTACTGCTTGACTGCACTCGTACTGTAATACATGCTACTGTTTGACTGTATTTGTACTGTAATACATGCTACTGTGTGACTGTACTTGTACTGTAATACATGCTACTGTTTGAATGTACTTGTACTGTAATACATGCTACTGTTTGACTGTACTCGTACTGTAATACATGCTACTGTTTGACTGTACTTGTACTGTAATACATGCTACTGCTTGACTGTATTTGTACTGTAATACATGCTACTGTTTGACTGCACTGATTCATTACTTTCAAGTCTAATATGTCCATTAAAATTCGCCCCTCATGGTGAGATTTTAGGATTGATTTTCTGTTTTATCTAAGGATCCCAGGCTGACCTTTAATGTTACAATGGTAGGAAAGCCTCCTTAGAAACAAACCATAATAATACTATACGTTACCGTATCCCAGATCTGCAGCTTTATCTGTTTGCCATCTATAGTGATCATCCTCGCTCCAAACTCCACGCCTACAAACAAAAGGGTATGAACCGGTTAATGTCCGGTTCTGCCTCGATTAGCATTCCGTCAACTTATTCGTGATACTCATGTTCACTTATCCGCACACGTCTTATTTGATTCTGAAATATTTTTTAGCATTAGCATAAGTTGAGACTGGAGCCACATTCATCAGGAACTGTCCACAAAAACAATGCAAATAGGAGGTAAAATGCACTACTGGCACGTTCCCATGCTAATCCTGGAGAGCAAGACTAAGATTGATCAGGAGATGTCTTTCTAACATTTGATTATCTGCAAGTGGATTTTCAGGAAGAGAAGAGAAGAAAGATGAGATGAAGGGAAGAGACGCAGTAAAAATGAAAAGGACACCGTACGTCCCCAAACACACGATGATGCACTAAAAGATGACAGGCACTCTTACCGATAGTGAGGTCGTGAACTGGCTGAAACCTCTTGTCTGTGAACTGTAGTAATAGACATGACTTCCCCACACCTGAAAGTAAAACACACACAGATTAAAGATGGAGAGCAGGAGGACAGGACAGTGACTTCAGAGTCACACATACATGCACAGATTAATATAGACGTGCCACGCGCTGAGAATGACATGTCTCAAATAATAAGTTATAGAATGTATTTTTCTCGCCACACAGAGTCCTTTGCAAGGACCTGACAGGAAGTTACACGTGTACAACAACAACGAAAGTCTTATACTACAACTTAAAAACACTTCAGGAGAATAATGGAGTCATCAAACTGTTCCCCACACACACACACACACACACACACACACACACACACACGTCTGTAATAAACAATAAATTGTTTGGAGAAAGAGCTGCAAGAATTCGTATTGATTTAATGTTATTTATAACCAAAATGACTAAATAATAAGTGAGTTTAAATAAACTGGATAATGAAAAGAGGCATTTTGTTGCCAGCCTGTCTGCAACTTTCAATGGTTACTTAATCAGGTTAAATACTGAAACGATGAAATTAAAATGTATTATATGATGTTTAGTTTGCATTCTCGCATTACGCCAGGATGAGGATTCAGAGTAGTGAAGTCAGTTCAGTGCAGGGGGGGGGGGGGGGGGGAGGAACCCTCCTCGGTGCGAGCTGCTCAAGAGTTGGTCAGAGAGTGAGCGTGATCTTCATCCTTAACGGTTGCCAAGGGTTACCACGGCCATACAGAGGAATAGAAGATCAGGAATTATATTATGTTGTTGATAGACTAAAGACTTTCCTTTTTAACAAAGCTTAGCATTAGCAGCTTCATATAGCATCTCTCCCCCTCTCTCTCTCCCCCTCTCTCTCTCCCCCTCTCTCTCTCCCCCTCCCTCTCCCTCTCCCTCTCTCCCCAGCCGGTGCAGACAGAACGTTGTCCCCTGTGAGCATTAGGTTCTGTCCAAGGTTTCTGCCTGTTAAAGGGAGGTTTTTCATTGCCTCCGTCTCCAAAGTTCTTGCTCTTGTGGGTCAAGTTGGGTTCTGTCTCTCCCTGCTAACCCTGTAAAGCGTCTTTAGATGACTTCCTGTTATGATCCGGTGCTGTAGAAATAAAACTGAATTGAATTGATAGAAAAAACCAGTCGAGATGGAGGGCAGCTTCATGATAGCTAGCAACCAGGTCACCACCAACATCATCACAGCGCATGCAGTAAATAGTCTCTACTTATATATATATATATATATATATATACCACCTACGTTTCACAGCAACACACGGGAGCCAACAAACAATGAAGCCTCCATTTGCTCCATTTCTCCAATTAGTGAAATGAGTTACCCAGCTTCCTGGTTAGGTTAGGTGTTTATTTATTTCAGGCAATGACAAAAAGCACACAAAACAAAACAAGCCATGCCACATCGCACTAGCCACATTTAAACAATAAGTAATAAGTAATATTGCCAATTCAGCCTGAAAGGGAGTGGGAAGAAGAAAACTTATTTAATCCCACCCCCATTTCTCATAACATATAAACATAATAAGTTCCTCTATTTCAAGCTCCAAATCATAACAACTATATGCACTGTATGATTTCGAAAAATACAACAAAATATCGGATGAAACTAGCGAAATTACAAAATTATATATATACATATATATATTTATTTATTCATTATGGTGTTACCACAGGTAACAGATGACAGTTTAAACAGTCATGCCAACATTAATAATAAACAATACCAACAATGGTAATGGAAACAATAAGTACCTTCAAGACCCTCTGTTTGAATATTGCGAGTAAACCAGGTGTCTATATACTAACTTAAATTGATGAATACCTTGACATTGCTTGTGGTGTGTATCCAGACTGTTCCGAAGTTTAACCCCACGTACAGACAAACAAACACTTTTGAGTGTGGTTCGAGCTTGAGTAAGTTTAAAAACTCCAAATCATGAGCAGCTGCTCGAGCAGTAAAAAAACGTTGCAGGTTAATGGGTAATGATTTGTTAAATGCCTTGAACAGAACTACTAGAGGTGTATCTCACAAGATCCATAAATTTAAGCAACTTTGACTGAATAAATAAGTTACGATTATGATCCCGAAATCCGACCTTGTGAATGATCCGTACTGCTCGTTTCTGTAATATGCATAATGGATTTGCTGTGTTCTGATAAGTATTCCCCCACACTTCAATGCAGTAGGTAAAGTATGGAAGTACCAGAATGCAATATAAGGTACGGAGAGCACTCTCGTCTATAGGTATGGCTTGACCTTGTTCATTATTGATAAACTTTTGGAGATCTTAGTTTTTATGTCTGACGTGAGGTTTCCATGACAATTCGTTATCAATAATAACACCCAAAAATTTGATCTCATTTACCCCTTCAATTGGGATACCTTCAATAGTGATTTGCAGTTCTGAATCCATTTTTAGACGACTAAACATCATGACCTTAGCTTTATTAATATTCAAAGATAATTTATTTGTGTCCATCCACTTCTTTATAGCATTTAGTTCCTTGTTCACCGTATTTACAAGCTCCTTATAACTGTCACTACTATAGAATATGTTTGTGTCATCCGCAAACAGGATGAGTTTTAATGTTTGAGATAGATTAAAAATATACTGAACAACTTTGGACCCAAAACGGACCCCTGGGGGACACCACGAGCAATGTCAAGTGTTTGAGACAAGCACTGCCCCATTTGCACATACTGCACCCTTCCTGTCAAATAACTTTAACCAGTCCCCAGCCACCCCTCTTATCCCATATTTATCCAGCTTATTGAGTAACAATGGGTGATTAATAGTATCAAAAGCTTTTTTTAGATCTATAAAGATACCAGTTGCATACTTTTCAGCTCCATTGCTGTAGTGATTTCTTCAATTGCCTCAACTATCGCCATAGAAGTCGATCTATTTGTTCGAAATCCATATTGACCTTCATTTATAATGTGATGTTTCTCAAGTCGAGGGTTGAAGAGTTTCTCCAGAATTTGAGAATTGAGGCAACAAGGAAATCGGTCTATAATTATTAAAACAATGTTTGTTATCATTTTTGAATAGAGGGATGACTTTTGCAGTCTTCATTCCTTTCGGAAAACAACCGGACTGGAATGATAAATTACAGATGTGAGTGAAAGGCTTCACAATATTCAGAATGATGTTTTTGACCAACGTCATGCTGATATCATGACAGTCAGGGGACAGCTTACTCCTACACTTGTGTACAATGTTGATCACTTCCTGCTCAGTTACAGCTGAGAGGAAAAGAGACGATGGATTATGTTTAATTTTCAAATCACATTTATGTTTTCCTTGGTCCGGGATTTGAGCAGCTAATTCAGGGCCGATGTTTACAAAGAAATTGTTGAACTTATTAACAATGCTGCTTATATTCTGACACTTTTCACCATTTTCATCAGCAAAGAAATCCGGATATGTCGGTCTTGAGTAGCCTTGTTTGATTAAACTATTTAATGTTTCCCACGTTACTTTTATGTTGTCTTTATTTTCATATAATTTTCTTTTATAATACAGCTGCTTACTGGTCTTATGTCTGTTAATTTATTCCTGTACTTCCTATATCTTTGTTCCATTTCAATTGTCTTTACTTTCTAGAGGAAACGGCACCGTTTGTGGTACGATAGCAAGCAAAGAATGCCTGCAGTAGCAAATAGTCAAATATTTACACAATAATAGACCGGAGGCAGCTTTGACTTCATGAAGCACTCCAGAAGCTTCTCTGGCTAGTGATGCCGGTGCGAGTTTACATGTTCACTGTTATTGCCCCCGACCGACGCCACTGATGGGAGAGCAGATATTAGCAGATATTAGCTACACTGTGGATTAGGGTTGGGCAATAATATTCATATACCGGGATAAATACTTCCAATGGTAAGATAATTACTTATATCGGTATAAATTATCATTGAAGTTGATGCCGTGCTTGTTCTGCAACTGCGCGCCGTATTTATGCATTGGCGCCTCCCGTGTACTACAGCAAGGTGGCGGAGAAAGGCAGAGCAAGGGAGGAGCGGAGACGATAGACGAAGAAATTGTTGCTAACCAGGGAGGTACCTCTGTAATATGGAAGTGGTTTGGTTTCGATAAAGATGTGGAGCAACAGACCATAATATGCAAGGTTTGCAAAGCAACGGTGACGACAAAAGGTGGGAACACGACAACGACGTTCTACCATCTCAAGCGCAACACGGTTCAGTACGAGGCGAGGCAGAGTCGGAGCGAGGCAGAGTCAGCGAGGCAGAGTCGGAGTCGGAGCGAGGCAGAGTCAGCGAGGCAGAGTCGGAGCGAGGCAGAGTCGGAGCGAGGCAGAGTCGGAGTCGGAGCGAGGCAGAGTCAGCGAGGCAGAGTCGGAGCGAGGCAGAGTCGGAGCGAGACAGAGTCAGCGAGACAGAGTCAGTGAGACAGAGTCAGCGAGGCAGAGTCAGCGAGGCAGAGTCAGCGACCACGTCGTCGACACTTAGCCAGTCAAAGATACTAAATAAAGTCTGAAACTCACGTTGACGTTTACGGCGTGAGTTCAAACAATATTTAGCAGTATACTGTAAACTGTGTACTTGAATTCTGAAGACTTTGCACTTAATGCACTTGCTGTATTGCACAGTTTGTTATCAATAAATGTGCTTTACAATTTGAGACAAGTGCATTTAATTATACAAGTTCAGGTTTGTAGCTTTTTATACAAGACTCCGCACAATTTAATTATATCGTGATATATCCCAAAAACATCGTGACACAGATGCTGAGGTCCATCGCCCAACCCTACTGTGGATACATTACAGCGCTGAAGCCACATGTGCTTACGTACAATAAGCTAAATGCTAACAGTGACATGTTACGTATGACACAACTTACTTAGTGGTAACCAATACAATCAACACGATGACTCCAGAAGTCTCTGGTTGGTGACTTCTGCTGCCGCGGCCACAAGCAGCGGCGATAGCAACGAGCTGCCCCCCGAAAGAAGCAGGTCCGAGGGGCCCTCCAGGCTT
The DNA here is from genome assembly GCF_040956055.1 of Brachionichthys hirsutus. Taxonomy (NCBI): domain Eukaryota; kingdom Metazoa; phylum Chordata; class Actinopteri; order Lophiiformes; family Brachionichthyidae; genus Brachionichthys; species Brachionichthys hirsutus. The sequence goes on along the minus strand of NC_090911.1, from coordinate 481,131 downwards.
TCTGGCATGCATCTAGCTTACCACTGTCCATCCCAGCGTCCCGAAACCGGTGCTGCATCACCGTAAACAGCCCAGCAAATGCACCTGCTGCCGGACTGCAAGCTCCACCAGCAGGCCCCTCACCAACAAGGGCTGCCAGCAGCCACCAGAACACACTAGTCCCTACAAACCAAACTCACAAACACGATCTGGGAATGCTAACGAGTTCATTTCGTGCGACGTTTACATCAGGCCAAAAATAAAGATGTGCTCTACGCCATTTCACTGAACATCTAAGGCTGAAGCTGGACGCTGTGGCCTTCAGCGAGCAGCTAGGCTAACGGCAACGGCGAGTCGCAGATAGCATTCCAACAACAATAGGGTGCGCGTCGTTTGACCGCAACCCTCCAATGGCCGGGATCGAACATGAGGACGATCTGCTTTCGCGGCAGGACAGGTGTTTGCCCAATACTCACGTGACTACGTTAATGCTACCTTGAAGTTAGCCGGGCTAGCACCCCCGCCCTCGACGCAACCGCACAAAAGGCCCCAGCATCGATCTCCCTGCGCCGACAAAGTAGTACAGAGGGAGGCTGCGTCGGGTTCCTCTGCACGGTCGGCGTGTTTAAACTATTAGCCGTGTCTGTTAACAGGAGAAACACAGAGCCGCCATCCCACCCGACAGCTCGGCTTTTACCGCGTCATCGGACTATCCAGCACTGCGGAAATACAGGCCCGTCGAGCTGCTGGGCGCTAGCTAGCTAGCTAGCTGGCTAGCCGCTAATAGGCAGTCGCGCTTACCCGTATCTCCGATGATGATGTATTTGAAGAGGTACGCGTACGCCATGACCCGGGTCTGCGCAATAACCTGACTAGACCTGCGTTAAGGCAACCTGGAGCCGCTCGCCTGTTTGTCTGTGACGGTGCTGAGGAAGGAACAATAAACAGCCAGCGCCACAGGTCTACGTCAGAGGCCCCGCCCTCGCCACGCGACAGGTCTACGTCAGAGGCCCCGCCCTCGCCACGCGACAGTGTGACGCATTCGGGGTCTCCTCGGAATTCTTAAGAGTGAAATAAATAAAAAGAATACAGTAGTGTGTTAGTTTGCTACTTATCATGGATATACAAATGTATATAATAATAACAATAATAACAATAATAATAATAATAACTAGGAACGCCCTCAGAGAGAGCAGACCTCCTCCAAGCAGCTCGTTCCCCTCCTAACTGGATCTCCACCGTCCACACGGTGATCTGGATCAGAACCAGGAGGTTCTAGATTGTTCTTGGTATCTTTATACTCCAACATGAAAAGTAAACGTGAATCCGAGCTGATATTTGTTCCTGACCTTATTCTGGATCAGAACCAGAAGACACGTTTCATGATAGTTCCTATCGGACCCCTTTATGACTCTGATTCTTGGTGAGTGAATTGAATGTATATTTTAGAAGATTTCTTTAAAGCCTCCATTATAAGCGGATTTACGACGGTGGCGCAGGTGGTTGAGCGGGTCGTCCTATGATTGAGAGGTTTGCGGTTCGATTCTGGGCTCCGGCACGCGTGTACACTGTCGTTGTGTCCTTGGGCAAGACGCTTCACCCACATCGCCTGTGTGAATGTCGGTGGTGTTCAGGAGGGCCGATATTTTGTCAATACCACACCAATAAAATAATGGTCTTGGTGCGAGACATGAGCCGTTTGATGCTTTCAAGAATCTTCTATGCTACAGCAGAGGAGGAATCCTGATTGAAAGCAAGATAGGTTTCTCCTGCTAACATTTCCATGGACATTTATCCCCTCTGTCTGGTTGTCATGGTTACAGCAGTGGGCAAACTGGACTCATTCAAGCCATTTCATGTGTAGATCCTGAATCTAAGATGCCTCAGCAAAGAAGACAACATTTCCTTGAGCAATATCATGCATGGCTACAGCTAATGTCTCAAACCCAGATTCTAGAAATGTACTAAAGTGATCAGAAATTATATTCTCCCTCTTATCAGAGATGCCAAAATGTAACATAATTTTAATTATGATATTAATGTGTCTATTTCCTCTACACATATTGTAATTCATATATCTTATCTGTCTCTTATTTGTTTCTGAAAAAATGCAATTACCACACAGAAATTCTTAAAATGCCACACTGACCTCTTATTAGAAAGTCTTACAGGATATCTGAATATTCAAGCATGTTTTCATTTTATCTGTGGTATCACAAATCATTGAATTAAGAAAAAAATACTTTAACATAGCAGGATGGTCTCTGTGTTGTGAATAATAATTCCACACAATATATGTCAAGTGTTAGTTCAAACACACAAAAGGAACCATCAGAACCTTTGAAGGAACATTAACATTTCCCTGCAGCTGTAGGAGCTCATTTTATCCAGCAGAGAGAAGCAGAGTACCAGTTATATATATACTTGGTCTTTTGTACACGTGCATTAAGAAGTGTATATTCTATTTCTAAATCTGAGGGCCAACACACGGAAAGCCCCCCAGCCCCGCTAACATACCTGGGAGGGTTCTAAGGGAATGTGCAGATCGTCTGGCTTGTGTTTGGAACAGACATTTTTAACAGCTCACTGGACCAAGCCTCGTGTTTCACCCAAAGTCACATCACGCACGACGCCCATCGTGATGGAGAGCATTGAGAGGCTGGTAAAGGAGCACATCCTCAAAATTAATGCGGACAAAACAGAGGAGGTCATTGTGGACTTCAGGAAGAAGCAGCTCGATCGTGTATGATATTTTTAAGTCTATTTTATCGATGATATTTGACATATAAAAACTGTGCTGAGCCTAAATGCAACATCATTTTGTTCTGTGTACACGTGTGCGTACCTGAATGACAATACGTTTATAGTTGTGTTTGTGAGTGTTCAGGGTCCTTCTTATTGTGAAGTGAAATGTTCTCCCACTGACGGGTTTCAATCACGTGGAACAAAAGGAGGCCCTCCAGGCCCGCACGCGTCTTTCTCTGTGTACACAAGCATGTGCTCAGAAGTAAGCAGTGCAAGAATAATTCAGGTTCGTCTGAAGCAGGTGTGGAGGAGACACACCCTCGGTTCTATTGTTCTAACTGAACACATCACGAAGAGCAAAAACCAAGAATCAACTGGTTAAGTGTGATTTCACCCAAGAGGCTTCTGCAGTTCTAAATGCAAACATCTGGTGGAGAGTCCAGATGTCTTGTTCAGAAGCACCAACGAAACAGCTCACCTGAGGGTGGGCGGGACAACCACCCTTCACCTTATGCATGTTAATGACTCCTGGTGGTTTTGATCCTTTGAGCAACAGGAGCATAAGTATCTGGACTCTATATTAAATGGTATACTGTATGTCCACTTTCTGAAAATAATGCTATTCTGGTGTACTATTGATTTCATCTTCTTGTCTGTGTAGGTTCTGTCGTCCACGTCGAGGTAAATCCTGACTTCTGGGAACCGGCTGCTGACTCACTCGGTGCGGATCGTTGCTGTAATCGCACCCTGAGGGCCAATGGGTCCGTTTACAGCTCCGTGTATATACAGCACACAGCAGGCCAATACTAGGGAAACTCATAGCGCTATATTTGGGCGTATTGCCATTAAGAGTCAGAACAAGAACAATCTAGAACCTTCTGGTGCTGATCCAGATCACCATGTGGACGGTGTAGATCCAGTTGGGAGGGGAACGAGCTGCTTGGGGGAGGTCTGCTCTCTGAGTGCGTTTCTAGCTTCCACCGCATGTGCTAGTTTTTGAATCGTTCTGCTGGACATATTAAAGGAGAATTCTGTCTTTCAGATGCGTGCTGCCGGTCCAGGTGAGCTGCTGGATGAACCCATGTTCTGCAGCCAGATCCCCAGTGAAGTGCAGCTCGCCTGCATTCAGATGGCTGCGAGGCCAATTTCCTGATTAGGAATGTGGGGCAATTAACATGGGCAGCCTTGAGGATACGACCTGACTACGAAGGAGATGAAGATAGAACAGCGACAGGGAAGATGAGCCAATCTATTTTGACTTTATTCATCTTGTCCACCAACTTTTTACAGCAGGAGTGTTTTATTTCTTTCTAGCAGACTGTTCTGCTGTGAAAAGCATCTTTGTCTGAGGTTATAGAAGACGTGCTGAAATGTACGCGTGTTTAATACCCTCGCCGCTCGGCCTGTTTCACCCACCCGGGCTGGATCTGTGGCTTCCAGCAGAAGCACCAGCAGGACCTTCCTGCCAGCATTCCAACGCAATGCCTCCAGGGTACCCACAGCAGCACAAAGGTCAACGGGCACACACCAGTCGGACCGGAGCAGAGGAAAGTGAAACACCTTGAACACTTTATTGACAGACAACAGTCATGGATGAAGGCAGCATCGAAGTGAAAGGTATACTGATCTGTCGTTACCTGGGAGGAAGCCAGGCTGAGCGAGCACACCTGCAGTCTGCGTCGTAAAAAAGAGAGAGAGGAAGAGGAGGAGGGGGAGAGAGAGAAGGAGGAGGAGCAACCGAGAGAAAAGAAATACTAGAGCTTCACATGCATCACTTTGGAGACAGGGATAGGGATAGGGTGAGGTGAAGGAAGACTTGGACGGGAGAAGCAGAGGAACCCACACCAGTGTGACCGGGAGCCCAGTGGGAGAGCGGACTGGTTCCTGCACACAGCGAGCAGGAACCCACACCAGTGTGACCGGGAGCCCAGTGGGAGAGCGGACTGGTTCCTGCACACAGCGAGCAGACTGACCAGCACCATGGCCGACGACAGCGGCGAAGGCTTGGATTCCAGGGAGTCAGGGAACGAGGAGCTGGACTGGGGTTACGAGGAAGGTAAAGTGCTCCTCATCAGGGGGAGGGACGCGGGGGGGGGGGGGGGGGATCTCGCTGGTACAAACATTCGGTGGCTTAAGTTGATCAGGACACGTGGAATCATTCCGCAGAGTTCACTCGTGGTTTACAGTTCCAATTTGTGTTAAGAGCAGATTGCAAACTGGAAATGAACTTTACCATAGCAACAATGTTTCTATTGTTAAAATGAAGACAAACAAGAGTCATGGAGCTAATGACATAAACGTATTGCTATACTGACAGTTTTACGATCATAAAGTGTCATGAAAGGATTAGATCTGTGATGTACGTCATTCCACACTGGGGAAATGAAAGCAGCTGCAGCGTTACAAAGTATCCAGTAAGTGTTTGAGGAGATGCGCCTCGCCTCCTCGCTCACAGGTGATCGCGATGTTACCTGCCACCGATCAGTCGGGGAATCTTAGAATCATTTGTAGAATCACAACGTTTTCAGTTTGAAATGTGTGTCTGATGTCAAATTCAGGATATATTTAGAAAAAGGAATGAAGTTGAGGAGGTGACACCTTAAAAAAGATGAGCAAATTTACACTATTTAATTTAGATTTGACCAACATATAAAAAGAAAAATACGACATTTTATTTTTACTGCAGCAGTAAAAATAAATGTTTTTTTGGAGTGCACAAATACACAATTAAAAAGTTTGTTTAAATTTCTTCTAAAAGAAAGACATTTACTCTCCTACTAATGGCACAATTGAAATGTATGCTTAATGCGCGCTGAAACATTGTGTGTTCTTTAACGGCACTAGAGTTTAATGACCTTACTTCATGGGCTTATGTTGTTGATGCTGAAGCAGCTGCAGAGTTAGCAGTGTTGCTACATGTTAGGACTCTCAAGCGTGAGTATTGCATATTGTGATCACTGCAGTAGTACTCTGGTAGTTTCACGCTCCTTCACTCTGTCCTCCCTTTCTGCTGCCTGTACCGAGCATGGAGGGATGGATTCTGAACGGTCACGTTTTACCTGTAAGTTTGCTGATGCTTTGCATGCATGAATGAGACACCGGTGCAGATACCTGCCTTGTCCCGTGGAAACCTCGTGTCTGGAAAGAAACGCTCGCACAAGTAGAAGTAAAACGATCGAAGCGTTGCCGTGAATTAAATACACGACAGCTGATTGATCTCATGTGCTGGGCAGGAAGGAAGGGAGGGGGAACCACAACTTGCCCAACAAGTCCGTTGTTAATGTATTCATTCCCAGAGAGCAGGTTTAGTCTCTTTGCTCTACTTGATCAAGCACTTTGTGACAGTGGTGAGGAAACACTGCAGAAGCCACAGAAGCGCCTCCGTTCTTCTGTCTTTCATGACAACCTGGTGAAAAACAGATGGACCCGCAGCAACGTGTAGCGCCGCTGACACCCTGACGGTCCCCAGCAAACCGTTGTCAAGGCTTCGGTTGCCGAGGACAGTGTCACACCTTGAGGCGGGCCGTCTCCCTGTCTTCCCCTCTCCTGTTCTCCTGCCATTACCTGCATCAGTCATCAGTCCGGACACTATACCCAGCTCAGTCCTCTGCTCTCTGCCAGATTGTCAGTGATGTTTCCTACTTTCCAGCAAGTCAGACTGACCTCCCGTGTACTGACCCTGCCTGATTCCTGGACTCCGTTTCTTCGCCTGACCCTTGGGCTCTGGCTGCTTGTCTGCTTGGATTTCCTGGTTTTTTGACCCCTGCCTGTTTTTTGGACCTTCCTTTTGCCTGCCCCTTCGGCTCTGTCGTGCGATGGGGGTTTTCCTGCCTCGACCCGAGACAGACAGGGGGAATGTGACGCGTCCGCGCTGCCCTCATGGCTCTGGATCTCTGAGCTTGCAGCAGAGATCCAGAGCCATCTCGTTTTCTCAGAGCTACATGGCTGTACTGGGCTTTCCTGAACACGATACTCACCAAATGTTTGTCCTCCCTTTAAAAACACACCGGGTTCAAAATGTCACACAATGTTCTCATTGTTCTGATGAAGTCATTCTACTCAGTGAACCCAATGCGGTGTGAAGCCTATCGTTAGAGTCAGTCATTCATCACTCCAAATGTGCAGCCGACACGGTCCAGCTAAGGGTTAAAGTAGGATTTGGTGACAGGGTGAACCGAATTACTGGTGAGACAGCAAACGTTGTGCTCTGCAGACAGCAGTCAGATGCAAGGAAGTTCTGAACCAGCCGCTAAGATTCAGAAAGACACGAAGCTCTCTTCTTTGTGAGGTTTGCAGGCCCACTTGCATCCTCATGACCGCACCTCCCTTTCTAAATAAATCTGTAATGGAGCCGCCGACCTCAACTGGAGAGGTTCCTTTATTTAATGAACCGGATCGCCACCATCTAATGCATATGTGTCAAACTCAAGGCCCGGGGGCCAATGCGGCCCGCCACGTCATTTTTTGTGGCCCACAAGAGCTTTGTGCAGACATTTGTTTTAGTAAAATGCTGAAAAGTAAAAGTGAGTCAGAGTTGATGTGTATTTGTAACTGATTTCTAATCCGTAAATGGTTTTAATGTTAAAATTAAATAACTGCGTTAAATTCCCTAAATATCGGTCAATAATCAATGGAGATATTGAAGAACAAATCACAGACAGACGCCGGCGATTACATAACCTCGGTGTATATTTTTACAGCAGTAAGGTATCGATATATTTTTAGAACTATGCAACTGCATATGTAATATTTATAATTTAATTAAGTATGTAGTAGTAAATACAGTTATTTAGCAGCATGTTAAGGAGTAGTTACATTTATTTACATTACATTTAGTTACATTACATTTATTTACATTACATTTAGTTACATTACATTTATTTACAGTTACATCTGGCCCTTTGAGGGCGGCCGTAATGCTGATGTGGCTCTCGGAGAACATGACTTTGACACCCCTGATCTAATGGATTGCTCCTCGGGTGGTAGGAAATACATTTCGTCAAAATCCTTCCATCATTTTTGTAGTAATCCCACTAATAGATGCTAAAACAGGTAATAAGAAATAAGCTCGGCCTTTCCCTGCTGCACCCGTAAAGGACCTCGACATAACTTTCTGTTTTGATCTGGCGCGATAGAAATGAAAATGAATGGCTTCATTTTCAGGGTCTGGGTTTCCCCGTCACACGGTCCTGCCTCGCTGGCTGAAGAGCAGAACTCGGACTTATCAGCCAGATCTGTGTGTTTCCTGTTTCTTGACAAACCAGACTGCCTGCTGTGCTTTTGTAAGACCATTAACAGCTTATGCTGCAGAACCCCAAAAGATGCCTGCATGAGATCCTCACAAACATTACTCGGATAGTTTGCCCCTTTGCATGCAAGATTAGTAATCCGACTGTCACTAGGGCGACTTTTGTATTTGTTGTTAAAGCAGCACCCGACACAGATCATAAAGTCGCTCAATGTTTTTAATCATAGGTGTAGAATGGGGACTCCATTTCCCAGCAGCCAACGGCGAGTACCAGTCTCCAATTAACTTAAACTCCAGGGAGGCGCAGTATGACCCATCGCTCCTGAACGTGGGCTTATCACCCAACTACGTGGTGTGTCGAGACTGTGAGGTCATCAACGACGGTCACAGCGTCCGCATCGTTCTCAAGTCCAAATCAGGTGAGCCTCAAGGTGACCTGAAAGAATGTCAAAAGTCCTGCGCCAAAGACTTACGACATTCAGCCTTCCTTTCTACCACAATTCCCGACATATCCCATGATCCTTAGTGTGAGTGAAAGTGTTTTTCAATAGGCCTACTCCAAATGAATCCGCTGTCGGTGCTGCTAGCCTGGTGGTGCCTGAAGGACAAGCAGGACGGGGAAGCCCTCCATTGAGCAGACACCACAGCTGTGTAGACGACGCCCTTGATGGAGATGCTGGGCTTTCACTTTATTCTCATTGCTTTGATTTGTCTCCTACTTCCTGTGTGTGCTTGCCCATGATGCCCTGGGTTTCCTGTGCTGCTGCCAGTGGTTACCGGGGGACCGTTGCCTAGCGATCATGAGTTTGAGCTTCATGAGGTTCAATTCCACTGGGGAAAAGAGAACCAGAGAGGATCGGAGCACACCGTCAACTTCAAGGCCTTCCCGATGGAGGTAGTGCAATGACACAGTCACACAGAACGGGAGAGGACGGATTAGAAGGGGGGCCGGCAAACCTTTTGACTCGCAAGCCACAATGGGTTCTTACCTTTTCCCTGTAATGCTGCCTGTAAAAGGACAGATCCTTTCATGTACTGCTTTTACATGACGTTTAATTATAATAACATTTTATTTAATGATTTAATTTGGACAAGTTCGGCGATTCGGATTAAAAAGCCCAACGGGCCGCATATGGCCCCCGGGCCATAGTTTGCCCATGCCTGGATAAGAGGCCATGATGGGGGGCCTTCGGGGGCGTCTGTGTGTTTGGACGACTGTCCTTCAGATTCCAGCGGAACCTTTTGAGTCCTTCAACCCAGACCTGCTTTATCTCTACATTTCAATGAGTGTGTTTTTTGTGAGCCTGTAAGATTTCACATGTATCCACACGTCTGTAAACTTTACACCAATAGTCTGATAAATATTCAGTATAGATAAAAAAAATATTTAAACATTTCAGTTTCTTTCCTCAATACTTAAGGAAATAGGATAAAATCAAGAATAAAACGAGATGATCAACACCATGCTACCGTTCAATACTAACACAGCAATGTTTCCTCAGATGCATCACGCACTTGGCATGCTAGTATAGTATATACTATTCTTTATACTATATACCAAGCATTTGGACAAACTCCAGATATATTAGCTCGATAAAGGATAATGTCATTCCAGGATTTCAGCTCCAGCTGCTTTTTCAGAAGGAAAGCGAATACATTTAACAAAATGCTCAACTATTATTAAATAAGTCACTATTCTTCATCCCGTTGCAGTCGTTCAGACTGCATGTCTGACACTGACATCTGGCATGAATTTTAAATTCAGGGTCAAACTGGATCCAGTGGATTGCTACGCTAACTTAGTTTGATGATACTTGATGCATCGCAGAATAACAGTCCTCTCACAAAGAGTAAACCGTAACCCATGACAACGACAGCATGGTATGATGATAAGCTTGTGTTAGCTAATATTGACTAACCTGTTAACAAATGTTCTGCATAAATGTTTTGGAAAATATTATTGTACTTTTAAAGAAAATATTAGGGAACAACATTTAAAGAATATTGGGACAGTTTTTTGCTAAAGGTGGGGGGACATATTAAGTTTTTATTAGCTTCAGTCTTTTGTGTGTTCAGGGAGAAAAGTCCGACCGTATATTAATCATCATTGTTATTAAATCCTGTCGTCTGTCCTAATGTTTGAACCTTGCAGTCTCTGTCTTCTCCTTCTCTTGTTAACGTAGGAGCAGATAGAAAGCCCTAACCCTAACCCGCTCTCACACACACCTGTTCACAACAAGCACCTGTCCAATGCAGGCTGTGTCTTGTTGCCTGTCCCTCCGTAGCTCCATCTCATTCACTGGAACAGCACTCTGTTTAACTCGTTGGAGGACGCGCTTGGGAAGAAGGATGGAGTTCTTGCCATAGCTCTATTTGTGCAGGTACGCATGCACGGGCCAATCAAGTGTTTAGAATTGGCTTTTCACACTAAGATCAATTTGTATTACATTGAGATTAAACATATATAGCGTACTGCATGTTTTCATTTTATTTTGACACTGTACATGTACAATAAATACTGTATGTGCTACTGGATGAGCACACTAACAGTAAATCTGCTTCCTTTCTACGAAGCTGTGTTGTTTTAAATCTACTCATTACTGACATCAAATAGTCGTCAAATGTCCCTTGATCTGCCTTCCAAGTTAACCGTTGCCTCATCATCCCCGTGCAACTGGCTCATGCATAGAAACCTGCGTTGTGTCTGGACTAGGCTGTGAAGAGTCCCAGTCCTCCAGGTCATGTGACCTGTGTTGACTAAAGTCCATCCATCGTCCTGTCGATGAGACAATCGTCTCTTCTACAGCCGCTTTACCAGCTTCTCACCGCTCGGCTTCTTCAGTTCTCTTGACCTGTTTTACTAAGGTGAAAACGATCTTGTCAGTATTAATTGTTGTGTTATAACAACAACAACAACAACAACAATGTGACCGTGTAGTATTACACACTGCAGCTGAGGTTGAAAGTCATGTCTCTACAGGATGTGAAGCATGATTCGTTTCCCTCTCTAGTTTATTACTTATTTTACTTTATTACTAGTTTATTGTGGTACAAACGGACTAAATGCAATATGAATCAGCTGTCCAAACATTTTAAGGCCCTAAACAGATCATGATTTTGCTGCCCTCATTGCTAAAACGCTTGAACAGCACACGTTGCGTGTTCTTTTGTTTTTTCCTCCAAGTCGTTGATCTTAATGAGAGAGCATGTTAATTACAGATGAGCTTGAACCATCCTATGTCATTTTAGAACAATGACACAAGTTGGAAAACAACTTTTACTACATTCCTACCACAGTACTTTTCCTTTATAATGGTTCTCACTGTCAGTGCTGGCAAAGTTCTATAGTTCCTGAGAAGAGGAAACCCATTCGACATCTGAATGGCTACAATTAGGAAAGGCCAGCTATCATCAGAGAGCCTTCTGAGACCCGCTGAGTTAACCTCGTAGGTTTTACCAGCTCCTCCAGTACGTACTTCCTGTTTACGCCCGATAAACATTGGTGACATTTGATGCAGTCTTCAGGACACATTGATTAATCGTACAGCCACTCCCATCAGTCCACCAAAACCTACAATGTGTTGTTTTTATCAGATTGGTAAAGAGCATCTGGGTCTGAAGGCCATCACTGAAGTGTTGCAGGACCTGCAGTACAAGGTGAGGATAAGACTACTCAGGTGATCATTTCCTGCATCGGTGTAAGAGTTATTGTTGATACCATCACCACTGTACGATCACAATGATTCTTTATGTGCTGCACCAACAGGGGAAGAGCAAGACAATCCCCTGCTTCAATCCCAACACTCTGTTACCTGGTGAGCAGCAAAGGAGTAAATCTGGAGCCTTGTGAAAGACTGAGCGTCAGATTACGTCACCGTCGCCATCCTCTCATCAATCATTCGCTCCCAACGCCAGTTCATACATATTATCTGGTAGCCGTGTCAACTAACGGTGGGAAAGCAGATACTGTTGGGGTTTGATGTTCGGTGATTGCGTACCGACTTGACCAGCATCATGTCTAGAAAAAGTCTTCAAGGGTAAAGCACAGAAATGGCCGCAGATGAACTGTAACTGCAGATTCGTCTTTCCTCTGTCGCGTCACTGGAGATCACAGAGTGCAGCTCACGTAGTGGGCTCATCGACATACTCAAAGGTTGTTCCTGTAAGGGTTAAATGTTAGGCAGGTTGCACCCCTAGATATCAGAGAGCATGATGGCTCAGGCCAAAACCAATCTGTTCATCAGTCGCTTAGTAAAGCTGGAAAAGAAGCACGAATGTGCACGCTATCTGAGTGTAGCCTAGCCCAGCCCTACACATTAAGGCTAACAATGGGACTGTATAGTTATCATGTGCTGGCTAGCTAGCTGCTCTCACTGCACTTGGCATCTTTTTCTACCCTCAGATCCTTTACTAAGGGACTACTGGGTGTACGAGGGATCGCTGACCACCCCGCCCTGTAGTGAAAAGGTGATCTGGATCCTGTACCGATACCCTCTCACCATTTCACAGTTACAGGTAAAACAAAACGACAGCCGACTGTATGACACAACAAAAGCTCAGACGGTGCGATACGGTCATCGGTCAATAATCGTCTTATTGACAACCAAGGAACCATTCACCCCAAAATACAAATTCCTTCATGGAAGGGAAGTCCACAAATCATGTGGCATCAAAGCAAACCAGCAAGGCTGCCTTCTACAGATCAACACAAGAGGATGGTTAATGACAATGCAAACATAAACTATCCGATATGCCATAATCCCAGTCTCCAGAGATAACACCTTGTTCAACTCGTTGTGAAGGCAGTGGAGGATCGAGCAAATGAAGAGTAAATGTTGCTATGACACCAGTGAACTCAATATGTGTCACACTGAAAACCTCACTCCACTCAGCATCCGCCAATTATCGCTCACTAACATCATGCACTTAAGTGCGTTTGTGCATGCTAAAGTGCGTTTCTGCATGCTAAAGTGCGTTTATGCATGCTAAAGTGCGTTTGTGCTTGCTAAAGTGCGTTGTGCATGCTAAAGTGCGTTTGTGCATGCTAAAGTGCGTTGTGCATGCTAAAGTGCGTTTATGCATGCTAAAGTGCGTTTATGCATGCTAAAGTGCGTTTGTGCATGCTAAAGTGCGTTTATGCATGCTAAAGTGCGTTTGTGCTTGCTAAAGTGCGTTTATGCATGCTAAAGTGCGTTTATGCATGCTAAAGTGCGTTTGTGCATGCTAAAGTGCGTTTGTGCTTGCTAAAGTGCGTTTATGCATGCTAAAGTGCGTTTATGCATGCTAAAGTGCGTTTGTGCATGCTAAAGTGCGTTTGTGCTTGCTAAAGTGCGTTTATGCATGCTAAAGTGCGTTTATGCATGCTAAAGTGCGTTTATGCATGCTAAAGTGCATTTGTGCATGCTAAAGTGCGTTTGTGCTTGCTAAAGTGCGTTTATGCATGCTAAAGTGCATTTGTGCTTGCTAAAGTGCGTTTGTGCATGCTAAAGTGCGTTTATGCATGCTAAAGTGCGTTTGTGCATGCTAAAGTGCGTTTGTGCATGCTAAAGTGCGTTTGTGCTTGCTAAAGTGCGTTTATGCATGCTAAAGTGCGTTTGTGCATGCTAAAGTGCGTTTGTGCTTGCTAAAGTGCGTTTATGCATGCTAAAGTGCGTTGTGCATGCTAAAGTGCGTTTATGCATGCTCAAGTTGGCAGCTATTACCCCAATACTTAAAAAACCTGGTCTTGACCCTGAAAATCTATCAAATTTCCGGCCCATATCCAACCTCCCCTTCCTTTCTAAAATTCTAGAGCGTGTCGTAGCTGCACAACTTCAGACTCACCTCAACTCCAACAGTCTGTTTGAACCAGGGTTATTATAGTTAACGAAAACTAACGAAAAAACGAAAACTAGAATTGAAAAAACATTTTCGTTAACTAGAACTAAATAAAAACGATAATTAAAAGTGAACACGAAAACTAACTAAAACGGTATTGTCCGTTCACAAAACTAACTAAAACTAATAAAAATTAAAGACAATAATCTCTTCGTTTTCGTTTTTATCGATTTTTAAATTGATTTATTTTGCTCGGAGTTACGTGTGCCGGCGGCTCCGTCCGGCTGTTCCCGTCACTGCTCGTTGAGAATCGGGTTGGTGACGTCACTACCGACGGAAGCCGGCAGGAAGCGCCGATCGCTCCAGCCCCATGTGGGATTTGTTTATTACGACAGAGAGAAACAAGAAAGCTAACAGAAGCAGCCCCCCGGCTAGCAGTTAGCACCGAGAAGGAGACAACAATAATGGGCTGCTTTTAACCTGCACCGACTGGAGCCCCCCCCACACACACTGGGGGGGCATGGCTCGCTGCATTAATGAGACATGAGAAGAAGACGAGCTGCTTGGAGCCAAGCCCAAAGTGAGGAGCCCCCTGATGGAGCCCCCTGATGGAGCCCCCCTGATGGAGCCCCCCTCAGCCAGGAGGACCTGGAGATGGTCTGGATGAACCGTGGATTGGATCAGAGACGGACGACGAGGACACTGAACACGTTGGTGAGTGGTTCTAGTCCCAAATACATTAGTCTTGTTGACCTTTTATGCTGATATAAAATGTAACAATAATCAGTGTTGTAAACTTTAATTGATATTAAAACCCCATAAAGTCCCAAAAGGAGAGGAAATAAATTATTTCTTTTACTCATTCTGATCCAAAACCTAAAATGCCGATCACAAATGTTGGAGCCTCCATCTGCTAAAACCTGAAATGTATAATTGTCACACTGACATCATCGTTATTGTCATGTCGTGATTTCATATCCAATATTGGGCTTCATTATAAATATACAATATTAAATGGGTTATCCTGTGGAAACTAATTTAGGGTGCTAACAGTGTAAGAAATTAAACATCATGAAACAAGTAACGTTATTATCCCTGCTGTAAAAACAAGGGTTATTACAAAGTCCTAATTCATCAATAATTATTAAACTGTACTATTCTTTGTGTGTTTTACATTTGTTTGTTCTTTTTGCTCAGAGCTTGACCTGCCAGATGGAGAAACCAACAAGTTCCAGAGGATCCATGTCTGGCTCTCACCCTCCAGCTCACCCTTCAGCTCACCCTTCAGCTCACCCTCCAGCTCACCCTGAACGCTGTCCAAATACTGACTCGCTGATATCAAGAGCCAGAAAGCTCGTCCACGCTGAGAGCAAATCATCAGCGGCAAATGAAGTATTAAGTCCGAGATTGTAGCACGTTAGCAGCTATGCTGCGGACTGTTACGGTTGGTTGTTTAAAATTACTGAATAAATGTTTTATATGTTATCTTTTGTTGAGTTGTATTATTTTATTATATTTTAATCCTGCATCTGACAAATAACTGAAAGTATGAAAAACTAAAACTAATAAAAACTAAACTAAACTAATAAAAACAAAACTAAAACTAATAAAAACTAAAACATCCACTCTAAAAACTGACTAAAACTAACTGAATTAGAGAAAACAAATTCAAAACTAACTAAAACTAAACTATAATTAAAAATCCAAAACTATTATAACCCTGGTTTGAACCATTCCACACTGCACTGAAAGAGCATTAATCAAAGTCACCAATGATCTCCTCCTCTCCTCCGACTCCGGCCATCTCAGCATCCTCATCCTTCTGGACCTCACCGCAGCATTTGACACCATCAGCCATTCCATCCTCCTATCCCGCCTCAAGACTACCCTCAACATCACCGGCTCCGCTCCGTCCTGGCTTCAGTCCTACCTCACAAACCGACAACAGTTCATTCACATCAACCACTGCTCCTCCTCTACAGCCCCACTATTACAAGGTGTCCCCCAAGGTTCAGTGCTTGGTCCTCTCCTCTTCATCCTCTACATCCTCCCACTTTGCAACATCATCCGTCGTCATTCTCTCCATTTTCACTGTTATGCTGACGACATACAACTATACATTACCACTAACTCCATAGACTCCAAGGTCCATTCCACAGTCACCAACTGTTTAAATGACATCAAAAGTTGGATGAAATACAATTTTCTCAAAGGAAACAGTGACAAAACAGACATTATCCTCATTGGTTCAAAAAATATCACAAAATCCACCCAACAGTTTGGCCTCAATTTCGACAACACCCCCCTCACTCCCTCCCCACTTATCCGCAACCTTGGCGTCATCCTCGATTCTACACTGTCATTTCATCATCATGTAAGACAAATAACCCGGACTGCATTCTTTCATCTCAAGAACATAGCTCGCCTCCGTCCATCACTCACCTTCTCCGCCGCCGAAACCCTGATCCATGCCTTCGTCACTTCCAGAATCGACTACTGCAATAGCATTCTCTATGGACTACCATCAACAACCCTACATAAACTGCAATACATTCAAAACTCCGCTGCTCGCCTCCTTACCCACACCCGCTCCCGTGAACACATCACCCCGGTCCTTAAAAACCTTCATTGGCTCCCGGTCCCCCAACGCATACAGTTCAAAGTCCTCCTCATCACTTTCAAAGCTCTCCATAATCTGCCCCCCCCCCCCCCCCCACCTCACAGATCTGCTCCACCATCACACCCCATCTTGTTCCCTCCGCTCCGCAGACGCCAACCTCCTGTCCCTCCCCTGTAGGACCAAGCTCCGAACCTGGGGTGATAGAGCCTTCTCCATTGCTGCACCCACACTTTGGAACACACTCCCACAACTGCTACGAGCCTGCCCGGATCTAAATTCATTTAAAAAATATCTCAAAACGTATCTGTTTGACATTGCTTTTACTGTATAATTTCACTGTTGGAATTTTTATTGACTGCTTAAACCGTGTTCACTTTTAATGTATTATTTTACTGTTTGAATTTTATTGATTCTATATCGGTGTTCACATTTTTATTGTTTGTATTTTTTGTTTTACTTTATTGTTTTTACTATGTACACTGTAAAGCGTCTTTGAGTTCTAAGAAAAGCGCTATATAAATAAAATGTATTATTATTATTATTATTAAAGTGCATTTGTGCATGCTAAAGTGCGTTTATGCATGCTAAAGTGCGTTTATACATGCTAAAGTGCATTTGTGTATGCTAAAGTGCGTTTATGCATGCTAAAGTGCGTCTGTGCATGCTAAAGTGCGTTTGTGCATGCTAAAGTGCATTTGTGCATGCTAAAGTGCGTTTATACATGCTAAAGTGCGTCTGTGCATGCTAAAGTGCGTTTGTGCATGCTAAAGTGCATTTGTGTATGCTAAAGTGCGTTTATACATGCTAAAGTGCGTCTGTGCATGCTAAAGTGCGTCTGTGCATGCTAAAGTGCGTCTGTGCATGCTAAAGTGCATTTGTGTATGCTAAAGTGCGTTTATGCATGCTAAAGTGCATCTGTGCATGCTAAAGTGCGTTTGTGCATGCTAAAGTGCATTTGTGCATGCTAAAGTGCGTTTATACATGCTAAAGTGCATTTGTGTATGCCAAAGTGCGTTTATGCATGCTAAAGTGCGTTTGTGCATGCTAAAGTGCGTCTGTGCGTGCTAAAGTGCGTTTATACATGCTAAAGTGCATTTGTGTATGCTAAAGTGCGTTTGTGCATGCTAAAGTGCGTTTATGCATGCTAAAGTGCGTTATTCTTATAATAATAATTATTCTTATTATTATTGCTGTGCAGCTAGAGAAAGGCAAGGCACACATCCTACACAGATCCTATTCCTCTTATTCCACAATAGACTCCTGCATTTGTGGGACCTCTTTTCATGCAAACCACTGACTCAATGTTTATAAAGGAAAAGGTATCATCTTTACTGACAGCATGCCTCTGCTATCCGTACAGATTGAGGAGTTTCGGAGGCTGCGGTCCCACATCAAAGGGGCGGAGCTGCTAGAAGGGAATGATGGGCTGTTGGGCGACAACTTCCGTCCCACGCAGCCACTCAGTGACCGGATAGTCCACGCCGCCTTCCAGTGACTTCCATGTTCCAGTGTCAACCCAGACATACTGTGGGACATGCAGCTAGGTACGAATGTGGGCTCTACAGACTGACCCAGTACAGACTGACCCAGTACAGACTGACCAAGTACAGACTGACCCTGCTACAGACTGACCCAGTACAGAATGACCCAGTACAGACTGACCCTGCTACAGACTGACCCTGTTACAGACTGACCCTGCTACAGACTGACCCAGTACAGAATGACCCTGTTACAGACTGACCCTGCTACAGACTGACACAGTACAGACTGACCCAGTACAGACTGAGCCTGCTACAGATTGATCCTGTCACAGACTGACCCTGTTACAGACTGACCCTGCTACAGACTGACACAGTACAGACTGACCCTGCTACAGACTGACCCAGTACAGACTGACCCTGTTACAGACTGACCCTGTTACAGACTGACCCTGTTACAGACTGACCCTGCTACAGACTGATTCTGTTACAGACTGACCCTGTTACAGACTGACCCTGCTACAGACTGACCCAGTACAGACTGACCCAGTACAGACTGACCCTGTTACAGACTGACCCTGCTACAGACTGAGCCAGTACAGAATGACCCTGTTACAGACTGACCCTGCTACAGACTGACACAGTACAGACTGACCCAGTACAGACTGACCCTGCTACAGACTGACCCTGTTACAGACTGACCCTGCTACAGACTGACCCAGTACAGAATGACCCTGTTACAGACTGACCCTGCTACAGACTGACACAGTACAGACTGACCCAGTACAGACTGAGCCTGCTACAGATTGATCCTGTCACAGACTGACCCTGTTACAGACTGACCCTGCTACAGACGGACCCTGCTACAGACTGATTCTGTTACAGACTGACCCTGTTACAGACTGACCCTGCCACAGACTGACCCAGTACAGAATGACCCTGTTACAGACTGACCCTGCTACAGACTGACACAGTACAGACTGACCCTGCTACAGACTGACCCAGTACAGACTGACCCTGCCACAGACTGACCCTGTTACAGACTAACCCTGTTACAGACTGACCCTGCTACAGACTGATTCTGTTACAGACTGACCCTGTTACAGACTGACCCTGCCACAGACTGACCCAGTACAGACGGACCCTGTTACAGACTGACCCTGCTACAGACTGACCCAGTACAGAATGACCCAGTACAGACTGACCCTGTTACAGACTGACCCTGCTACAGACTGACCCAGTACAGACTGACCCAGTACAGACTGACCCTGTTACAGACTGATCCTGCTACAGACTGACCCTGCTACAGACTGACCCAGTACAGACTGACCCAGTACAGACTGACCCAGTACAGACTGACCCTGCTACAGACTGACCCTGCTACAGACTGACCACAGACTATATTTTGGGCCGTATTCCATTGTTTGACCTAGACCTGTTAGATGTCTTCCGGAGGGACAGACTTCAAATGAAAGTAGGCATGCCGTTCCTGGGGCATTTGGTTCCCCTGGTACCCCATTGTCATGAAGTAACCCGGTTCACTTACTAATCTGGGACCGGCCTACATTCTGCATGCAGAGTAAGGAGGGAGCCCAGGAGTACAGCAGGACAGAGAGGAGTACAGCAGGACAGAGAGGAGTACAGCAGGGAAGAGAAGAGTACAGCAGGACAGAGAGGAGTACAGCAGGGAAGAGAGGAGTACAGCAGGACAGAGAGGAGTACAGCAGGACAGAGAGGAGTACAGCAGGACAGAGAGGAGTACAGCAGGACAGAGAGGAGTACAGCAGGACAGAGAGGAGGACAGCAGGACAGAGAGGAGTACAGCAGGACAGAGAGGAGGACAGCAGGACAGAGAGGAGTACAGCAGGACAGAGAGGAGTACAGCAGGACAGAGAGGAGTACAGCAGGACAGAGAGGAGGACAGCAGGACAGAGAGGAGTACAGCAAGACAGAGAGGAGTACAGCAGGGAAGAGAGGAGTACAGCAGGACAGAGAGGAGTACAGCAGGGTAGAGAGGAGTACAGCAGGACAGAGAGGAGTACAGCAGGGTAGAGAGGAGTACAGCAGGACAGAGAGGAGTACAGCAGGACAGAGAGGAGGACAGCAGGACAGAGAGGAGTACAGCAGGACAGAGAGGAGTACAGCAGGACAGAGAGGAGGACAGCAGGACAGAGAGGAGGACCAGCACCTCCTGGTATTCCAACATCAAAGTGTCCCTGAAAACCAGGCTCCAAACCTCCCAAAACAAACCGATTCGGCTACTCCTCAATCTGGGGCCCATGACCCACCTTCTTCCTGGACATTTTGCTAGCCTAAAATGGCTCAGGGTAGAAGACAGGGTTAAACAACTCAAAATGGGATTGGCATTTAAAATAGTCAATGCAGCTCTGCCCTCAGTCCCCTCAATCCCTGCATACCTGAATAAACACCTCCACAGATTTAGTGACACCCACAGCCACAACACTAGAGGGAGCTCAAACAACAACCTGATTACCCCCTCCTATAGGACTAACATGGGTAAATCGTCTTTTTACAATACTGCCCCCCAAGGGTGGAACTGTTTGACTCCTGCCCTCAAAACATGCACCTCTTTGGCCTCCTTCAAAAAGGCCCTAAAAATACACCTTTCAGGGGGACAGAAACGGAGATAGTCATCACGACTCTCTCCGGATCAATCACCCCCCCGTCCTCTTTTGTCCACCTACGTTGTACATATTATGTGTCTTTAATTTATTGTTATTTTGCATCTGTGGAGTAATTTATTTTTATTTTTATTTGTATTGTTAAATGTCGATGATTTATGTACGAAGGACTTTCAACGGAAACAAGACCGCAAGGACTTTTTAGAAATGCTCCTCTTAGACAGGATGTTTGACTGTACGTGTACTGTAATACATGCTACTGTGTGACTGTACTTGTACTGTAATACATGCTACTGTGTGACTGTACTTGTACTGTAATACATGCTACTGTTTGACTGTACTTGTACTGTAATACATGCTACTGTTTGACTGTACTTGTACTGTAATAACTGTGTACTGTGTAATGTTGTTGTGTTAAAGATTAAGCATGCTACACAAAATGATGTCACAGACACAAGGAACAGCGCCCCTGTCCTGGGTAAATGTCCTAAACTGACCCTTGTCCAGCATCAGAGACGTCCTATCTATGTCTTGTCCGTTCTATCGGGAAGTAAAGGTGTGTTATGGGATTGTTTTGGAAATGATGTGGGAATAATGTAAACACAGCAGTACAAGAGAGCAGGAAATAAAAACGAGGCAGGGCTGATAACACATCTTATACATTGCTGTAATTCTTCACAAAGGACATGTAAACATGTTTACGTCATGCAATCCATATTCCATTAAAGGTGCTGTGAGCGATGAGTCCAACAACATGGATGGAACACAGTGAGGATGAGATAAATGGCTGCTGCGGCGAAGGCAAGTGAGAATGACAAATGGACGAAAGAGGAGGAGAGAAAGGGAGAACAGAGGACTGTTGTGCGTGTAAAGTGATACCTGTGGGGTCCCAGCAGCACACGCCCACCTGAGATACTGACGAGTACAGGCCAGAGCCTATCGATGCTGCTGCGGCGTAAAGGGGACAACCACGGGTACGACGGGAATGTCTTTCGTTTTGCAGCCATTTGGTTTTGGGCAAGTGGCACAAGGTGGAATACAGACCTGATCAGGACACTTGAGAAACTCTTCAAGGTCTGCGAGATGAAAGATCTGACAGATCATTGATAAGACATTTCTGTCCATAAAGACCTAAAAACACGTTTGATGCATCGCTTCAATTACTAAATGTGTAACTAATTAACTCGGCGTTCTTTGCCTAGACGTCCCGCGGGCACACCAACACACAGCTAACATCGTCATCAAAGGAGTCATCGTCATCAAAGGAGTCATCGTCATCGTCATCAAAGGTTGTCTAATAGGGTTTGTTTTTATCTGTCATTATAGAAGAGAAGACGGAAACAGAAATGGACGGATGGAAGGAGTGGAACTAGAACTGCTGATCTCTAACCTTCACCATGTGTGTGTGTGTGTGTTCTATGTAAGCTCTCGTCCTACCTGTCTCTGCTGTCCACACACACACACACACACACACACACACACCGGAGGCTGGTCTACATGCACCTCGTGCAAACTGCACTTCTAACACAATATTTACCTCCACCGAGGAGATTGTGTGTTTACCAGTGTTTGTTTGTGTGTTTATTTGAGCATGATTATTAAAAAACATTTAAAAATATATATACGTATATAATGATATATTTGTCATTTATTTTTCATTGGGACAAATACAAAATGTTTCTTCTTCTTGGGGAAAGGCAGGAATACTTGTACAAAAACTAGATGACACCCCCATAGCTTTAAGAGAAGATGCTGAAGACAATGGAATTAGGGAACGTACATCCCATAATTTATACCTGCACAGGCTTGGAGACATGAATTCTGGGCAGTACTCTTGATGCATCGATATGATCTTCTAGGGTCTGCATGTTCTCGCCGTGTCTGAAAGGCTTTTCTCCGGGTTCCTCCCACCATGGGAACAGGTTATGCCGGCCCACAGTGGCGACACGCCCAACGCCCCCCCCCCCCCACACACACACACACACTAACCATGACATCGGACGATTGCATAATGACAGGTGAAGGTTGCTCTTCTTCTTCTTCTACTCGCCAGCTGCTTTCCAAAGGGCAGAAACCGACTGATCCTGGAGGCTCAGAGGTCGGAACAATGGTTCTGTTCGCTCAGCTGCATCTCCCTCTCAGACAATCACACGTGCCTCAGGCATGTTCAAATACTCTGGAAGGTGTTTCAAGGTGTGGTTGTTTGTTTCAGGATGACACAGGTGCATGAGTTCGCTGTTTCAAACCTCGTGGTGCAAATACAGCCTCTAAGATATTTATGTCCTCTGCCAATGTTGGAAAAAGGCCTCGCCAGGAACCGTCAACACAAAGAAGACCAGATAACATCGACTATATTTACAGAGTATGGAGTCAGCTAGCATCTACACAAACCTGCGGAAGCATGATCAGAACGTGGCCTGTGCCAGCAAGTACAAGAAGAGGTAAGAACACATCCAGTGAATAGTGGAACTCACAATCAAACTGCACAGGCTTGGAAACCCACGTTCCCCTGCGGCTCCAAACCGGTACGGTGCATTTCAGTATCCAAATATTAGTACTGGTGCTGCGTCGTCATCACAAAATCAACAAACATTTTCGTTTTTGACACATCAAAACATTTAAAGTGATCCCTGACAAACCAGTCTAAAAACACTAAAAACACTCCACTACGTAAATACATAAAATCCGTTTTTTGTTTGGGGGTCGCCAATGTTGATTACGCCGCAAGGCATTCTGGGTGTGGCTCTCTGCTATTGATTAGTGCGGCAGCGATGGCAGTCTGCATTGAGTGTGGAACCTGGATGACGTCATCGGAGGTCCACGCAAGATAACAAAATTAGGTGATTTGGAACAGAACCGTCGTTTTATTGTGATACAACACACAAAGCGGCCAACGAACTCATGTGTGTGATAGAATAACAACACAACGTGTTAGTATAGCGCCCTCGGAAATTCATTTCATCCGATCGGAGTTCAGAGTAAAATTGTGATCGGATGCATTGTGTTCATGGACCCTAAAAATATTGATCCGATTAGAATTTGCAGCAAATAACAGAGATGTCAGACTTCCACTTTTGGAATATTTGTGAATTAACTGAGGATAAAATGAATTGCTGTGAAAACCCAGCAAAGACGTATAAGATAATTTGCCATAATTGTTTTTTCTCTAATATTGTCTTCCCATTCGCTCTGAAATACAGTAAAAAAGTCTTGAGAGAAGTATTAATTGTAGCAGACACTCTAAGTGAGTCTATTATTATTGATTACGTAACACTCCTTTTAGCTGCCATGGAGCAGTCTGTCTCTGTATTCAGTGTGGAAGACAGGATTATAATTATCTGGCTCATAGTACATTAAATGAGAGTTTTTCTTTTTTGAAACAGCATTAATGCAGCGTTACTCTGTCACTGTTCACGTTCAAAGCAACTTGGGCTGTGTGAATAGTGTCGCCCAGTGTTGATAGATGGAACTTCACCCCTGAGTAATATCTCGAATGCTACTACGGTGAAGGCGGATTATAACCTCGCGCTGCCTCTGATTGGTTGGATTGGTTGAGTTGATCAGGTGTAGCCAATAAGAGTGATCAGAATCAGCCAATCAAATGTAGCGGAGGGCGGGTCTTCGTGTCGCCATAGTAAACTCCCGTTGGTGTTTTTGTCCTCCATCCTCCGTTTTGCTGGAGTCGCTAACAAGCTCGGATCGAGTCCTCCGCTACTTCACTTTCCTTTTTTTAGATCTGAAACTGGTAGTCAACGACTGTATACTTTATTTAGCCTCTTAACGTAGTGTTAGAATACGAAACGTAAAATAATAGTAATTATATATAAAAGAAAGGAACAGCAGTCTTCAAGGTTAAGGTAGGTCTCTAAAATGTAGCGTTCAGTGAAATAGCTAAATTGTGTATTTATGTTTTGTCCGGTAGCGCATGCGCCGTTACGCGTTGATATTCTGAGAACAGCCACTAGTTTTCTGGTCCGAGTAGAAATGCGGGAAAAACGCAAAAGTGTTTTCGCTGAAGGTAGTTAGCATGCTGATGCTAATGCTAATGCTAATGCTGGCCGATGTTTAGCGCTAGTTATAACAGTACAAGTACAACGTTATATATCTCGTTATATTTGCACCTTTTCAGTGGATGGGACACATTAAGTCTCAATTACTGACCCCGTTACCCTGTTACCCCGTTACCCTGACCCCGTTACCCTGACCCCGTTACCCTGACCCCGTTACCCTGTTACCCTGTTACCCCGTTACCCTGACCCCGTTACCCTGACCCCGTTACCCTGTTACCCCGTTACCCTGACCCCGTTACCCTGACCCCGTTACCCTGTTACCCCGTTACCCTGACCCCGTTACCCTGACCCCGTTACCCCGTTACCCTGTTACCCTGTTACCCTGACCCCGTTACCCTGACCCTGTTACCCCGTTACCCTGACCCCGTTACCCTGACCCTGTTACCCCGTTACCCTGACCCCGTTACCCTGACCCCGTTACCCTGACCCCGTTACCCTGTTACCCCGTTACCCTGACCCCGTTACCCTGTTACCCTGACGCTGTTACCCTGTTACCCCATTACCCTGTTACCCTGACCCCGTTACCCTGTTACCCCGTTACCCTGACCCCGTTACCCTGACCCCGTTACCCCGTTACCCTGTTACCCTGTTACCCTGACCCCGTTACCCTGTTACCCCGTTACCCTGACCCCGTTACCCTGACCCCGTTACCCTGTTACCCTGACGCTGTTACCCTGTTACCCCGTTACCCTGTTACCCTGACCCCGTTACCCTGACCCCGTTACCCTGACCCCGTTACCCTGACCCTGTTACCCTGACCCTGTTACCCCGACGCTGTTACCCTGTTACCCTGACGCGCCCCCCCGCCCTAAATATTGTCTCTGACCAAGTGCATCCTTTAGCAGTGGACTCCTGCAGCAGGGAAGGTCCAGAAATGGTTCAAAGAGAACCACTTTGAGGTGTTGCCCCCCCCCCAACGGAGCATACGTGGGCTGTACTGGACGAACTAGTCCGATCCGTGGCGGGTCCTAAAGGATCTGCTGCTGACGTCTTGGTGCCGCAAAGGGTCAGTGCAGTTATGGTGGCAGAAGGGGGGGGGGGGGGGCTACATAACAGGCAGGCGGCTGATTGGTGCATATCTAGCATATCTTCAACCAGCACGGATCCGTCTACGTGCTGCGTGGTCCATTCTCTCCGGCCCTCTCGGGTAGAACGACTGGCCCCCGGTGAGAGCTCGATGTGGGGGCGATGTCGGTTAACGGCGCCGGATGGAGGTCGGAGTTCTGGATGCTGATGGGCAGCGTTTGTTGGTGCCTTCATGTCTGATCTCCTCTGCGGCTGCGGCTCCTAAGGTAGGACCGAGCTGCGCCGCCGGTCGCTGTCGCGGTGACCCCCGGTGACCCCCGGTGACCCCCGGCCGACGCTTAACTGTCCCGTCTCTCCTTAGTCCAGCGTTGCTACCGGTAACGGTATTAAAGTCAAGACCTTCGAGGAGATCGTGCGAGAGAAACGACTTCGCAGGCAGGAAACGGAGAAGGCCAGAGTCCCGGCTGAAGCAGAACCTTCCCAGAAACCGCCGGCTGGAGGAACCTTGAAGAGGAAGTTTCCTGCTGCAGTCAGTCTGACGCCGCCTGACTCCGCCCCCTCTGACTCTTCTCCAACCGAGTCCGACTCGCCGAGCGCCACCAGGTCAAAGGAGGTCGCTCCGAAAACCGCGAGGAAGTCCAAGCAGACCAGAACCGCAGTGGAGGCTAACGGGACGCCAAACAAGAGTCCCAAGAAATCCCGGGAGCACACGCCGGACACCAAAGGTACCGCCCCCTTTACCTTCACGCTGACGCTAACGAGCCGCGAGCCACTAAAGCGGACGGCAGCACGCAACCGACGGGGTTTACACGCCAATCAAATCCCTCTCTTTCAGTGAGGCCCAAGCGAAGGGGGGCGTGGCGATCTGCTGTCGCTGCTGTGAAGCCTCTGAACAGTGCCTCAGCAGGACTGGAGGAGCAACTGCAGGAGGCGACATGCGGAGACGTAGAAGTAGGTCAAAAGGCGCTTCTCCTCATCGTTGCTGACAGCTGTAGTGAACATTCTGAAGGCGTGGTCGTGCCGTCGGTGACCTCCGACCTCTTCTCTCGGCAGGTGTTCCGATCCATCGGTGCAGAGGCTCAGCTGAGCCCGGCCTTCCCCCACAGTCCCGTCGCCGCGTTGGACCTGAGCTCCAGCCCGCCGAGCACCGAGCTCCAGACCATCCCCGTGTTCAAGCAGAGCGCCATCGTCCCGGCCGTCCAAAGGTAAAAGGTCAAACACGCCGGCGGCTCGGCGAGGCTTCGTGCCAGCACCGCCCCCAGCACCACCAGAACCGCCTCCAGCACCGCCCCCGGCACCGCCCCCAGCACCACTGTGGATTTCTTTGATGAGTTCATCAATGAATTCACAGATGAACATCTGCAGGACGTCGAGGTGGACCTTGATGCCGGAGAGGACGACCTGCTCCGGGAGCTGTCGGAGATGCCCGAGGGCTGAGAGCCCAGGAGCTGCTCTGCAGGGCGGACTTGTGATTAAATACCTTTGTGATCATTGATCATTGATCATTGATCGAGAGAACTCACGCTGCCCTGTGGTCGTGTTCCTGGGGAAACCAAAAATCTTTGAAATGTGTCCCTTGTCATTTTAATATTTCTTTTATTCAGTAAACTATCCTGTGGTCTTTTCTATCTTGTACATTTGTGTCTTAAAGTGTGTTTCTGTTTTTCAATGTGGGGGGGGGGGGGTGATATTGGGTCTGTGTTCTCACCCCACCCCGCCTTCCCACAAATGTATTGTTCAGAGTGACTTGTACAGATTACCGTGTAAGTAAAATACTTTTAATGACTGCTTTGGAACGGCACCGTACTTAAGCTACGCAGTGTTGCTGCAGATGTTACAGCAAGCCAGCCCGTTCTGCTGCTTCTTCTTCCGGGTTAGCGGTCGTAAACAGAAGGTCGTTCCTCCTCGGGAGCCGGAGCAGGCGAACACGAGCAAGCTGGAGCTGCTGAGGAGGACGAGCCGCCCAGAGGCTCCTGCTGCAGCCAGGTGAGCCCCGGCGGCTGTCTGCAGTGCACCGCTTCTATTGGACCGGGGGGGCAGCCCTTTAGATAATCAATAATATATATCAATATGACATAAATAATGGCTAATAACTAACAACGATTAGCTTTTTATTTCATTTGGTAGAGATAAGCTCCTGCACAGATCATATCTGAAAACATCGCGTCAGTTTCTGCTTGAGGTTGTAGAAAGGTTGGTGAAAACAATCATTGTATTTGACCCTTGACCCCCCTTCTGCCCAGGAGCGCTATAGGGACACACAGGGGAGCCATGGGCTTCATCCTCATGTATGATATCACCAATGAGGAGGCCTTCAACGCTGTTCCAGGCTGGTGAGGAGGAGGACGGCAACTTGTGAAGTATTTTATTTCCTTTTTAATTTGTTGAGCTCTTCTGTTGATGGTGGCCACATTGGACCGATCAGATCGGATTTTCTGGATTATACACATTGCTGAGTGGGAAAACACACGTCGTCACGAGAATCAGACAGTTTCCAAATGAGCCCTAGTTGAATCCATTTATCTACCTCTTGTTTGCAAAGACAAGTGATCGTTCTAAGAGTTCAGTCGGTTTAAATTGTTCTCTTGCTTTGTCAGAATTCTTAATGCTTGTTTGAACAAGATCGGGAAGTACTATTGATCTGACTTGAATTGCAATTTAACTAAGATGTGTTTACGTGCATAACTTTTTAACTCCTTTGTTTTGTTATCCAAATATGTGATTTAGATAATAAAGTCAACCTTGTTTGAAACCTGTCCAGTCACTTGCGGCTTGTTATCGCTTTCTCTTGTGAATCTATTTACCATTTTCTCGTGTTAATATTAGCCTATGATTTAAAAGGTCAATGGATGGTTGTCATGAAAACTTATTTATTTTGACATCACCAAAATGCAGATGAAACCTGCGCCACCTTCCTGTGCTACTGAAAATAACCGATTTTGGAGATAATCTGTTATTATTGCTGACTGGCGACAGGTCAAGACAGATTAAGATGTGTTCATGGGACATGGGGCGGCTGGGGCTCAGTTGGTACAGTGGGTCGTCCAGTGATCAGAGGGTCAGTGGTTCGAATCCCAGCTCTGACCGTCCGCATCTCGAAGTGTCCTTGGGCAAGAACCTGAACCCCGAATGTCTCCCAGTGGGTCCGGCAGCACCTTGCGTAGCAGCAGTCGCCCACTGGAGGGTGAATGTGTGTGAATGGGTGAATGTGAGGCCTCGTGTAAAGCGCTTTGTTGCACCACCCAAATGTCAGGTGCAACTTTGTTTTCAGTGCTCGATGCAAAGAATCCTTTTTGTCAGATCAAGCTAGATCAGAAGTCATCCAGGTTAGCGACATTCAGCACACCTTTTGGACGCTATCGGTTTCTCAGGATGCCGTTTGGCATAAACTCAGCAAGCGAAGTTTTCCAGCGCTCAATGGAACAACTGTTCGCTGGCTATCCATGTGCTATTATAGTTGAGGACATACTCGTGGGAGGTCGTGATGCTGCTGAACATGATGCAAATCTGAAGAAGGTGCTTGACCGCGCACGTGAGATCAAACTCAGACTCAACCCGCAAAAGTGTAAGTTTCGTCTAGATCAGGTTTGCTATGTAGGTCACATCTTCACAAAGGAAGGTCTTAAAGCTGACCCCACAAAGACTGAAGCCATCACGAACATGCCAGTCCCAGGATTCTCTGTCGCGTATGCATCTCGGACTCTTTCAGACACGGAAACTCGCTACGCACAGATCGAAAAAGAACTGCTCACAGTGGTTTTCGCGTGTACAAAGTTCAAGGACTACATATATGGCAAGTTCACAGTCATTGAAACAGACCACCAACCCCTGGTCACCATCTTCGACAGCCTTCGACATCACTCTGGTATACAAGAAGGGTAAGCACATGTACCTTGCCGACACCCTGTCACGTGCTCCAACCCGCACTGATTCCCAGACCCTCAGCAACATGATCCGGAATGGATGGCCTAACAAGGAACGCCAGGCACCTCTCTCTGCCCAGCCATACTTTCCTTACAGAGATGAGTTGGTAGTGGAGGATGGCGTAGTAGTTAAAGGACACAGACCAGTCATTCCTAACGCGTTGCAAAAGGAGTACATCCAAATTGTGCACAGAGGCCACCCAGGCATGGAAGCGACGAAAAGCAGAGCCAGAAGAACAGTATTTTGGCCCAGTATGAACAAAGACATTGTAAACAAGCTTCTGTCTTGTGCGGTTTGTAACAGTACACGTCCGCACCAACAGAAAGAACCACTGAAACCACATCCTGTACCTGCTCTACCATGGTCTACGGTTGCTACCGACATCTTTGAGTGGCATGGACATCAATATTCGGTGCTGCTACTCGTACTCAGGATGGTTTGAGATGGATCTTCTCCGTGACATCTCCTCAGCTACTGTCATCAAAAAGCTGGAAAGACACTTCTCTGTTCATTGCACCGCACACCCTAATCTCAGATAATGGTGGACAGTACACAAGCCAGCGTTTCCGGGAGTTTGCTAAACAGCAGCCCAGAGTACCCACAATCCAACGGACTAGCTGAGCGTGCAGTCCGCAGCGCAAAGCAGCTAATGGAAAGGTCGCACAGAGATGGTTCAGACGTTTTCCTCAATCTGTTGAACATCAGGAACATTCCTCGCGACAACACGCTAGGATCACCGGCAGAACGTCTCATGTCTCGACACACACGCTCAACCTTTCCCGTGGACAACAGTCTTCTAGCACCGGCCCCTAAAAGCAATAAACAGGTCGCTACACAACTCCAGCAGAAGAGACTTGTTCAGAAACGGTACTACGGTGCAGCCTCTCGCAGAAGGTCAGGTCGTCAGACTACAGACCCCCCAGGGATACGACCGCCTTGCAAGGAGCCACGCCCCTACTTCATTCAATCTGAGGGAGGCACCTACAGGAGGAATCGCCGCCACATCCTTCCGGTCAGTGAGCCGTCTCCACCTCCACACGTCGACCCTGATGATCCTTCTTCCCAACCGACTGTTCACGCCGTTTTTCTCAGCCGACGATTCACCGTTCCACCTGTGAGCAACCAAACGCTCCGGCTCGCTCACCAGCCCGGCTGTCGCACGGTGACGCCCCTCATGTGACACGCTCAGGTCGGGTTTCTAGACCGAATCCAAAATATAGAGACTGAACTGAGTGTTGTTGTTTCTTAAAGAAAACAAAGGGTGATGATGATGATGAATATATTTATTAGATAGAATGTTAGAGTACAAGTACAGTCACACAGTAGCATGTATTACAGTACAAATAACGTCAAACATCCTGTCTAAGAGGAGCATTTCAAAAAAGCCCTTGCGGGCTTGTTTCCGTTGAAAGTCCTTCGTACATAAATCATCCACAAAAAACAATACAAATAAAAATAAATCCAATATTAAATTACGCAATTGATGCAACGTAACATTAGAAAGACAAAAATAAAATGTTATTACACCGCCAGTGCAAACTAACAATTAATCTAAAATAAATTACACCACTGATGCGAAATGACAATAAATAACTTACATAAATTACAATAAATTACTAAAGCAATTAATACGTGCAACATAGGTGGACAAAAAAAAAGGAGGGGGGGTTTGACCCGGAGAGAGTCGTGATGACTATCTCCGTTTCTGTCCCCCTAAAAGGTGTATTTTTAGGGCCTTTTTGAAGGAGGCCAAAGAGGTGCATGTTTTGAGGGCGGGAGTCAATCCGTTCCACCCTTGGGTGGCCGTATTGTAGAAAGATGATTTACCCATGTTAGTCCTATAGGAGGGGGTAATCAGGTTGTTGTTTGAGCTCCCTCTAGTGTTGTGGCTGTGGGTGTCACTAAATCTGTGGAGGTGTTCCGTCAGGTATGCAGGGATTGAGGGGACTGAGGGCAGAGCTGCATTGACTATTTTAAATGCCAATCCCATTTTGAGTTGTTTAACCCTGTCTTCTACCCTGAGCCATTTTAGGCTAGCAAAATGTCCAGGAAGAAGGTGGGTCATGGGCCCCAGATTGAGGAGTAGCCGAATCAGTTTGTTTTGGGAGGTTTGGAGCCTGGTTTTCAGGGACATTTTGATGTTTGAATACCAGGAGGTGCTAGCATAGTCAAAGAGGGGCTGAACGAGGGCTGCAGCAAGCGTCCGGAGAGCACTTTTGTTGACAAAAGCAGACATTCTGCCCAAAAATCTTGTTCTTTGATTTACTTTTTTGATCACCTTAGTTGCCATACTATCACCAGACAGGTATTTGTCAAGAACATAGCCCAAATAGGTAATCTCTTCTTTGCTGGAGATGACTGTATTATCGACTGTGACCTTGAAATCATTAACATTTATCTCACGTAGAGAGTGTTTAGACCCAAAAAGAATCGATTCGGTTTTACCAAGATGTAGTGACAGTTTGTTATCAGTAAGCCAAGTACGGATTCTGGTGAGCTCAGAGCTGAGAGCCTCCTCAACCTGCACTTTGTCCTCTCCCGAAATCAGGAGTGCTGAGTCATCAGCAAACAGGAACAATTTGCAGTTACAGGCAGCATTCATGTCGTTAATGTATAGGAGGAACAGTAACGGTCCTAGAATGCTGCCTTGAGGAACCCCACAGCTCACCGGGAGGGACGAGGACAAGGTTCCGTTTATGTCTACCATTTGTTCTCGTCCCTCAAGGTACGATTTCATCCAGTTTGTTGATGTGCTATCAAAACCAATGGCCCCTAGTTTATTCAATAGGATTGAATGGTTAACGGTGTCAAAGGCCTTCTGGAGGTCCAGCATAACCATGCCGCAGTACTTGCCCGAGTCTACTTCACGCTTAATGTAGTCGGTCAGATATATGAGGCACGTGTCAGTGGAGTGGGATGTTCTGAAGCCTGATTGGAATTCAAAGAGCAGGCTATGCTCGGCGAGGTAGCGGTTGATTTGCTCCTGGATTATTCTCTCCATAACCTTTGAGATGGAACAAAGGATGGAAACAGGGCGGTAGTTGCCAGGTTCTAATTTGTTTCCTTTTTTATACAGAGGGATAACCCGCGCCGTCTTGAATTCCTGTGGGACGTGGCACTGATTGATGGATAAATTTATCAGATGGGTTACCACGGGGGCGATAGAGACAGCTGCGTCTCTGAGGAACCGGGTGGGTATGTTGTCAAGGCCTGTGGCCTTGTTAGGTTGAAGGGCAATTAGTTGTTTTAGCACATCAACAGTATTTACAGGTGTGAAAGAGAAAGTGTCCTTTTTAGCACCTAGCTTCTCATAGTGAGTTTGGATGTGGTCAGAACCATACAGACCTGAATGTGGGGGGAGTTTGCTGACCAACAGGGTGGCAATAGTGGTGAAAAAGCTGTTAAAACAATTTGCTAGCACCAACCTGTCGGTCTGGAGCGAACCACTTGAGTTAATGCAGATATTACTGGTTTTTGTTTGGAGTCTGTTGCTGCAGCCTAATTGTTTTAGGGCCTCCCACAGTTTTTGTGGGTTGCTTTTGTTTGCCTCAATGTTCTCATTTAAGAAATTCTTTTTGGCATTTTTTATCATTTTGTTAACTTCATTCCGTAGTTTTCTGCTTTTTTCAAGTAGTTCCTCGTTGTTGGTTTTTCTGTACTCAGAGTAACATTTGTTTCTGAGCTTGATGGCATTCAATATTTCCCCCTTCATCCAAGGTTCTGTACGGGCTCTGACCCGAACAGCAGTTATGGGTGCTATCTTGTCGATTACGGACAGAAATGCAGATTTAAAGGAAGACCAGGTCCCCTCGACAGAGGCGGAGTTTAAAGTTTCAGACCAATCAGTTTCCTCCAGCGCTGTTGTTAGAGCTTCTGGGGAGTAATGCTTCATGGTTCTGCAGTTTATTGTGGTATGACAATGGGCTGCAGGTCTATGAATTTTTCGAGTGCAGAAGATCATGTTGTGATCACTTAGACTGCACTCGATGACACCACTGTTTTTGATTCTAGATTTGTCTGATGTCAGGATTAGGTCTATGATGGTTCTAGAGGTGGTGCTTACCCTTGTAAATTGCTGAATCAGCTGGGTAAAGTTATGCAGATTACAGAAGCTGCTGAAGGATTTGAAAGTCGGGGTGTCTTTCCGAAGGACATTGGTGTTACAATCTCCTATCAGAATGACCTCCGAGCTTCCCAAGCCGATCACATGCTTCTCCAATAAATCATAGAATGAATTTTGGTCTGGGGGTCTGTATACTGCGCCAATGACCAGAGGTTTAGCTCTGGGATAAATGATCTTTACCCAGACAGACTCTGTGTCTGTTCCTAGTTCTGGTAGAACGGTGAAGTTGAGGTCTGATCTAACGTAGATGCAGACCCCGCCCCCATGACGGTCCCTGTCCTTCCTGATAACAGTGTATCCCTTAATCTCAATCTCAGTGTCTTTACAAGAATCATCCAGTTTGGTTTCCGAAAAGGAGAGAATTCCAACCTTACCGTTGCCAAACATCGATGTTAACTCGGACATCTTGGATTTGCATGTTAAGCTGTTCACGTTGAGATGAATAATGTGAAGACCTCTCCCCGAGAAAATGTTATTCATATCTTCCGTGGAGTAGAAGCCTTTGTCATTCACTGTCTCTGGGGGGACGCTGGGGGGAGGAGGGGGTATCAATGGGGGGATATTGTCCGCCGGTGAATGGGGTAGGGTGGGGCCGTTGGGCAGGAGGGGGGCGCTGGGGTGGCGGTATCGATCGTAAACAAAGGGAGTGGCCGACCGATACCTGGGGGGGGAGTGCAGCTGGGGGGTGGGAGTGCAGCTGGTGCTCTCAGGCGTTGCTTCGTGGCGAAAAACTCCGGGGGAATAATCCGCATTTCCGAGGCCTCTGCTCGATGTGACCCTGTCTGTGTTTCCAGGGCGGCGGGGGAAGCCCCTTCCGTCACCGTGACGTATCTGCGCCGCTCTCACCGACCATCTCGAACAACTGTCCTTGATGACTGTGTTATAAGGTGTGATAATACGTTGTGTTTTCATGGCCGATATCTCAGTGTTTAATACTGTATGATAAAAGGGTTCATAGTTTGAAAAGTTATGTTGATGTTTTACAGCCTGAGTGATTTACGTTTTTCAGTGTTTCTCGTGCAACATTAGTTAGGTATAGACACATACTTGGTTAAAGCACTGTTAAATATTTAAGTTAATAAAATGCTGCTAATTTCATGCAGGAATGTTTACGTTAGAAATGTTTGCATAGATGATGGCAGTACACTTTATTTTATTCCTAGAGGCACAAGCTGGAGGAAGAGGATGTAGATCATGCAGTATAATGATCGCATGTTTATTGTGATGTGTGTCCTACACCAGTTGCCGTAGTTCCGACTGCGCATTCTCGAGTTCCTGGTTCTAATTGACGGTCTTGCTGTAAAGCCACGCACGGGAGTACGGGTTAATAAAGAACGTACTAAAACAGTTTCAGTTCTCCTCTGCCGAGCTCTTCCTCGGCCTCCCCATCCCGACGGAGGGCAAGCCAGATATCAGTTTGGTTCCTCGGTGACAGGTTTCTCTGAACGGTGCATTGACGATGGCCTCAAGTCTGTGATAAGATATTTAGGTGACCAAACGTTTTTCATTATACAGCCCTGAATCCTTCAAAAGCACCATCATTGGACTTCAGTAAGCCTGGACCTGATTGGGCAGAAGCTGGCACCCACTGCTGACGTGGTTCATCACCTTCTGCTTCGGCTGGGCCACTTGCTCCCTGAGGACACTGGCCGTGGACACCAGCTCCGTGTTCTGTGTCTTCTGACCCTTGACCTTGTCCTCCAGCCGGGAGATCCTCTCCAGCTTCCTCTTGTGGCATTTGGGCTTTCGTTTTGGTCCTTAAACTTGATTTCACTGTTTCATTTTGTTATAATTTTTTATCTTTATGTATAAGGCTTTCAGGATCACACACGTCTGATTTGCATCATTAATATTAGTCCTGTTTGGCCAGTAGTACTAATTACTATGAGTACTATTATTAGTACTTCAGGTCATGAGTTGTCCTTCGAGACAATATTTCAGAGAGTGTCTGGCTAACAGGCACGTCGGCTCCTTGGCTGCGAGCAGGGCGACAGAGCATCCCGGATTCAGACGCAGCTGCAGCGGAGCCAGCAGGCGGTTCCCTACCGGGAGGCAGCCGGTCTGTGATGGACGCACGCATACGGATCCAGGTCTGCACCCGGGTCAGCGGGCTGTGACCTCAGTCTCAGCCTCGGTCGGTTGAGATGTTTCCCCACCTCAGAGAAAGGTAAGAGCAGCTTTCCTGCATGACATTTATTGCCTAAATCTTCCACGTAAACCGGATTAATGTGGCTGATTCACATCATCTGTTTATTGAATTGGCATTTCACTTGATCGCATTAAAAACCTCTTTGGTGATATGAGAGTTATGGCATGAGTTTTCGACCTGTTGTAATGAGACATTTTCATGCTGATGTCAAACTACTGTATCTTGTTATAACTGGAAAAAACCGTTCTGGTGCTCTTTTATTGATGAAAAGCTCACTTTCCCATGTTTCTACCCTATTCTGGCGGCTTTGGGTTCTTATCAGCCCCAAACAGCGAAACAAAGCATCCAGTCAATAGTCGTAGTTTGGGTAGGTCTGGAATCACCTCCTGGAACACGTCTGGAAGAAACCCCTCCCCTTCTGACATCAGGAGGGGCAAACGTGCACATACGTGC
Source organism: Brachionichthys hirsutus (assembly GCF_040956055.1). Classification (NCBI taxonomy): domain Eukaryota; kingdom Metazoa; phylum Chordata; class Actinopteri; order Lophiiformes; family Brachionichthyidae; genus Brachionichthys; species Brachionichthys hirsutus. The sequence continues at coordinate 444,857 of NC_090911.1, read as the reverse complement.
TTGCGTTCCCGTGTCTGCGTTCTGCCCGTCCACGCTCTGCAGCATTTTCCCTCCATAAAGTTTATTTTTGGTGGTAATGTTCCGGCGAAAATGTTTTAGTGTGTTAAACACTTTGAACGAGACGCTTTATGGAGCGGGAGACAGACGGAGACAGATGGAGACAGACGGAGACAGACGGAGACAGAGACAGACAGAGACAGACGGAGACAGAGACAGACATAGACAGAGACAGACAGAGACAAACAGAGACGGAGACAGAGACAGACGGAGCCAGACGGAGACAGAGACAGACAGAGACAGACAGAGACAGACGGAGACAGACAGAGACAGACAGAGACAGACGGAGACAGACGGGGGGAGACAGACGGAGACAAACTACTGTGTGACTGTACTTGTACTGTAATACATGCTACTGTGTGACTGTATTTGTACTGTAATACATGCTACTGTTTGACTGTACTTGTACTGTAATACATGCTACTGTGTGACTGTACCTGTACTGTAATACATGCTACTGTGTGACTGTACTTGTACTGCAATACATGCTACTGTGTGACTGTACTTGTACTGCAATACATGCTACTGTGTGACTGTACTTGTACTGTAATACATGCTACTGTGTGACTGTACCTGTACTGTAATACATGCTACTGTGTGACTGTACTTGTACTGTAAAACATGCTACTGTGAGACTGTACTTGTACTGTAATACATACTACTGTGTGACTGTACTTGTACTGTAATACATACTACTGTGTGACTGTACCTGTACTCCAACATTCTATCTAATAAATATATTCACAGAATTTAAAATAAACCAAACTGCCCTTCTCTCCCTCGGATTCGGGCTCCTTTGACAGAGCAGCAGGTTTCGCTCCTCTTTCCTGACGGTGCTAACCTGATTAGCTCATCCACCTCCCCAGTGAAGTTATTCCTGTTTTACCATCATTCTCACTGTGAATATGAATAAAGTGAAGCTTCTGAACTATTGACCACTGATTGAAAATCCTTACGTGAAGCTCACAGATGCCGTAGCGTCAAAGACAAACACGCATCGTAATCATGTCGATGCCGTGCGGATGTGTAAATATCAAACAGGTAGCATCATTAGAAAAGAGTGATGAAGAACTTGTACATTGTAGGGGAAAGAAAAATGGAGTGAGACGTTCTGAAAAATGAACAGCAAGAAGTAAATCATTTTAAACGCTACAGGCTAAGTGCTCCATCTCCCTTTATGCTACACACAGCGCTGGAAACATCCAGCAGTTTCTCCACATTATAGCTTTTGTGTGAAATCATGCAGAACATAGTTGGATTGAGCTGGTCTATGTGTGAGTGCTGCAGGGTGGCTGAATCGGAGGCCCCCGGGGGCCACGGCCCCAGTGACATGCTGAAGGATGAACTGTCCGAGGAGCTGGAGGAGCTGGAGGCCAAAGATGAGGTCGGTTCTTCATTTTCCTGAAAATGATTCATCATGGGCGCTGAACTGGAAGCACAGCTTTTATCTCTTTCCAGGAGAGTGACGTTTTACAAAGCAAGAAGGCAGAGTACCATGAGATGGAATGTGAAAGGGATCAGGCCATCCACAGATTACGGGTAGACATAAGATTATTAAGGCTACGAGATGATGGTAATAACAATAGAAGTACATTTACAGCAGGTCCATCTTCTCCTCTTCTCTGTAGGAGACCCAGAGTTGGAGCGTCGCATCCAGAACTCAGAGCAGAACCTGAATGACTCTCTGGAGGAACGGGATTGCATGAAATCCAGAGGGCCATTGAAATTCTGGACATCAAGATCTTTGACCTTAATGACCTTCATCAGAGCCTGGTTAAAGTCATCAACAAATAAAAGGGGGGGGGGGGGGGAGCGATGTGAAGATGAAAGGGTTAATTGCCAATGCACCGGGGGAGCTGGTCGCAGGTCCTTCTCAAGCACAGGAAGCTGCAGCAGCGACGTCTCAGCGCTGCGTGTTGCGTTAGGGTAGCAGGCACTTCAATAAGGTAAGTGCTTCACAATGGTGCTAATAGTTTGTTTGTTTGTGGCGTTATTTAACCGTCAACATTTTAAATGAGTACAAATAGAGACAAAGAGGACGATGCGTTCATGAATGTTTAGAGTGAGAGCCTGGCAGCGACGCCCAGCAGAGGAAGCAGCAATCAATATGGCATTGCACCAGCAACTCTTCTTTACACTTACTGTACCGGCACCGCTAAAAAACCCAAAAGATTCAAAGTGATCTGTTTGTGACGTTTATAGATGTCGAAAGATCACATGCTAAGAGCAGGAGCTTGCCTTTCATCACATCTACAGGTAGGATCAATGCAGTAACGACAGTCGGCACATGATCGTTAGCTGTTATTATGTTAGAAGCCTTATTCATCGCTATCTCACATGATCGTTAGCTGTTATTCCTTATTCATCGCTATCTCACATGATCGTTAGCTGTTATTCCTTATTCATCGCTATCTGACATGATCGTTAGCTGTTATTATGTTAGAAGCCTTTTTCATCGCTATCTCACATGATTGTTAGCTGTTATTCCTTATTCATCGCTATCTCACATGATCGTTAGCTGTTATTCCTTATTTATCGCTATCTCACATGATCGTTAGCTGTTATTCCTTATTCATCGCTATCTCACATGATCGTTAGCTGTTATTCCTTATTCATCGCTATCTCACATGATCGTTAGCTGTTATTCCTTATTTATCGCTATCTCACATGATCGTTAGCTGTTATTCCTTATTCATCGCTATCTCACATGATCGTTAGCTGTTATTCCTCATTCATCGCTATCTCACATGATCGTTAGCTGTTATTCCTTATTCATCGCTATCTCACATGATCGTTAGCTGTTATTCCTTATTCATCGCTATCTCTCAAACGTTGTTTTCATTAGCTCGTAAATAAAAGCAAAGAATCCTCCGGCCTCGTTCGGGGGTTTCTATTTGTCTCTGCACCAACATGTAATGTTTTCTTCCCTGGAAAAGCATACTGTAGTTTTAGGGACGTCCCGATCCGAGCTCGTGATCGGAATCGGACATTAGGTACCGATCAGGACTCAGATCTACATGGATCGTTACTTTCATTACTTTTTTATCAGCTCTGGAGTGAAGCTGCGGCAGAGTGAGCCCTCTACTCTGACAGAAACGGCGGCGGGCGCGGCATGATGTCACTTCCTGTGTTGAGCACTGAAGCTCGTCTGTCTGCGGTGTGGAAGTATTCTGACGTGGATGACAGAAACCTTGTGATTGAGGTGCTGCTCATTCTACAATAGCAAAATAGCGAGGGGGAAATGAAATCGGAATCAGAAATAAATCATTGATATTTATAAAAACCTACACTTTATACAAATGTGACAAGCAAACTCTTTATTTGATGGCGTATATTTGTTTATTAAACGTCACTGAGATAGAGCATTGAGGCAGCGGTGGCGAGAAGGGCAACAGCAGTCGCCATGGCAACACCTGAAAGAGAAAGGGTGGAACGAAGCGAGTGTTACAGCTACACCCCATTAGAGCTCCAGGGGTTTAAATACAAAACACATTTATCCATGTAGTATATATGTGATTATTTTAATTCAGCAACTTTTTTAACGGGTCCTGTGAAAAAGTAATAAAGACAAAAACATAAAAAGAACTCCAAACGCAATATAACTAGCGTAACTTTGAATAATGGCGCCGCATTCCCTTCCGGTGCAGAAAGCGGTCCGTCAGAACACGCAGGTCTTGTGCTCGCTACGCTAACAGAGTTTCATCACGTCCTTGCTTTACCGGGCTGCTCAGGTGACATTGAGAGTCTGTCCGACTCAAACGTAAGCTGATACAACGGAAAGAGTTTTACCAACACATTTGCTTCTTTTGGGCTCCAGTGCTTCCACGGGTCCCACAGTGAGCTCTGGAAACACAAAACACACAATTCATAAACTACAATACGTTAGTAAAACAGCTGCTCAGTGAGGTCTGTCCAACAGAGACCCTTCAGTACCGAGTACCTCAAAGTTGTACTGAGTTATATTCCATGTTCACAAACGTTTTTACGGCAAATGCACGGTTTATTAGTTCCCTTTTCTTGACTCCTACCAAACATTTATTAAAGCTAAAGCGGCTAAATGTTATTACTTTACTTGGCCAGCCTGAGAAAACATGTTTGAGAACATGACACTGGAGCTCAAAAATCTTGCCAAACATGTATTAATATGTCACAGATTTTCTGCTACATCCCGGGATATGTATAAATGTTTACATTTCCATCATTTTATTAGTATTATTTTCTAGCCTAAGAAAAATTACACTGTAAATAAATACTAAAATCAAATTAAAATACATGCACAGTATTGCAACATATAAAATACAGTACCTGTACAGTAACAAGATCTGCCTTCGGGGAAAAAAAGTACTTTGCAAAATCTCCCCTTGTCCGACTCGCTCACCCAGTTAGCATCGCGTCGTGTTTACTTTGTGCTTTTGTGAAAGTTTCATTACAATTTTTAAATATACCCGACTGTTACTGTATTAGAATACAAACATGCTTGTAGGTGTGTGGCAAAGGGTAGTACAGTAGAGGGTTGGTGAATTCATAAAGGTACAAATACACACAAAGCAATAAAATAAATATGGTGCCGCTATTTTGCGTATTTTCACGCATCACGGGGGTCACACAACGTAACATAGTGATTATTAGCTAATCAGAGATGTCGTCATGTATCATGAACAGCTCGGTCCATTCTGTGCAGACACACGCTCCCAGTACCTGCCGCAGCACCTCTCTCCAGGATTTGGGCAGGTGATTCCTGAGAGGTATCCAGGTGTTCCTCAGCCACATCAATGTCCAGCATCTCCTTCAGTCTGTCAGTGGCCTCTGCCTTAGCCTCATCACTGAACTGGTAGTCGCACACGCACACCGGCCCACATGAGCTCACTGGGCAGAAGATGCGACGAGGGAGAGCGAATGTATCTGAAAGAGACGAAGAGGCAGAGATGCTGCGAGATGAGCGGCTGAACATTTCAGAGATATTTAGAAATACCGTGGAACCTCTGTTCTCGAACGACTTGGTTTTCGACCAAAACGTTTGTTTAAATTGCCTCAGAAGTAAATGTTCTGCACTTATACACGTAGTGCTCTTTCCACCTTCGCGGTGCTCAAAGCATGAGGCCTCACATTCACCCATTCACACACACATTCATTCATACATTCACACTCCAGTGCTGCCAGACCCACCGGGAGACATTCGGGGTTCAGTGTCTTGCCCAAGGACACTTCGACATGCAGACAGTCAGAGCTGGGATTCGAACCACCGACCTTCTGATCGCTGGACGACCCACTCTACCAACTGAGCCACAGCCGACCGGAAGTCAAACAGATTTTTCAGTACTCGATTACAGAACTAGGCAGGATTGACCGGACGGTTTATTTAACTGTTTTTGGGTTGATAAAGACCCAAACCCACCAAAATAGTGTAATATGTTCCCTTTAAATGGCACGGCTCCAGTACACGGTAGACAGTGATAACGTTTTGGTTCAAATATTCTGACCAGTTTTTGTCTTAAACTCCAGAAATAAAATGATTACAGACAGACAAACATGCTGAATGCAATATTTCTCACTTTACATGCTCAATAAATCTGATTATTGGGCGGAGTCAACATAACAACGTTGTAAACAGTAGCAGAGAGAAGCAAGAGTGATTTAGTCAGGTAGTGAATTTAAGTTGACAAAGTCCACACCTGTC